>NC_081364.1:10319785-10569785 GCF_030684315.1 Stegostoma tigrinum
AAATGGATGCTTCGTTCAACCTGGTTCAACACATGGCAACACTCCATGTCAGTGCATGGGCAGTGCTGCGATGCACATATTCTGGCTCTCCTGCGCAGCTGGAACACTTACACTTACAAATAGCTCCTGGCTAATCAGTCCCCACCTCTTTGCAGACAATACACTGAAGGAGTGGAAAGGCAATATACAGCAGATATTGGAATGTGACAAAAGACAATCATAAGAGTATATATTTTGATCCATATTTCTTTCTTCCTTAACATTTTGGTGCATACACACCTCCCAAGCAACACTTTACTCAAGATCTGAAATTGAATTTGAACACAGGGCCTTCTGATTTAGAAGCAATAATAACCTGAGCCACAATTACTCATTAAATTCCTCCACCATATTTTGATCACTGTCTGCAAGATACTCAAGACACTTAATGACCTTATCCCGTTTCAATGTTTCCCTGTTTCTCTTCACAAGACCTTAACACCACCCTGAGCCACGAAAGCAAGTCAATGGAATCCCAATCGCATTCTTAGTCAGTGTCCCATTCTATAACAAGTGACCGATATGAAAATAAAGAAAATAACACACAATAAACACACATATACATACAATAAATGCATCCACACATGATAATCACACACACAATAAACGCACTAACACACTTGCAGTAAGCGCGCGCGCGCGCACGCACACACACACACACACACACACACACACAATCTCTAACATACATACACTTGAATATACACTCTAACATACACTCCTTAACACACTCTAAAACACACACTCCCTAACAGACACACACTCTTACACATATACTCTAACACAATCACTCTCTAATGCACACACACTCTAATGCACACACACTTTAATACACGCACACGCTTTAACACACACACTAACATACACACAAATGCACACTCTAGCACACACACACACCTTAATGCACACACACTGTAACATACACACACTAACACACTAGAACACACACACACTAAAAGACACACGCACACACACACGTGTGTACATACTCTCTGGCACACTTGCTGTCTAATGCGCACACACTCTAATGCACATACTCTAAAACACACACACACACACACACACACACACACACACACACACACTCTAACATACACACTCTAACACACTGTAATACACACACACAGTAACACACACACAAATGCACACTAATGCACACACACTCTAACATATACACACATGCACAGGCCACTCTAACACACACACACACACACACACACACACACACACACACACACACACACACAGAGCAGTTTCTTCAGATAGTGATTAGTTTCAGGCGAGCTACAGATTGAGAAACCTTGGTGGGAAGTTGTAAAAGAATAACATGAATGGTGCCAGCTTTACCTTACTTAAATTACCGTCAGTTGATGAATGTTAATTTACCACTTGTTAAAATTGGCCACTGACCAGTTGGTTCTTGTTGGACAATAAATACTGAAGCCTTGGGGTGAGGACACATCATCTGGCCTCCGGTGTTTAAAGGTGTTTATGATTTCCTGTAGAATCGGTCATTGAGACTGTTTTCACATCCATGGACAGCCTGAGAGTGGATTCTGAACAAGGGATTGGCAATGTTTTAACCTGAGCAGCCCTTTAACCTGGGCAAATTGTCAAAAATAAAAATTATTGGAACCCACAAGACAAAAGGTCAGCATTTTGAAATGGAAGCAGCGTGGTCCCTGCATGGAAAATATGATGACCTAAACGGTGTGGGGTTGCTTGTTGGTTTCCAAGGCTAAGCTCCTGGTTCATAGGTCATTGTAATTGAGCGACCCAGCCTGAGGACAGGAAGGGACCTTTCAGGGGCATCCCCTGCTCACTACAACCCGAAGATCCCTCTGTCCTACCATCAATCACAGAAGTTCCTGGAAAAGCTGCTGTGCCCACTGTATTTATATAGCTGGTCAATGCAGCTACTGGTCAATGGTATTTGTCTGGACTAACCATGTGAAAAGCGCTCATGCACCTGATAATACATGTGTTATCACCATATGCCTAGTGGCTATTTGAGATCTATTGGAGTCGGGGATGGAGACCTGAATGAACTGTCCAGCACAATTCTGAAGATAATAGTCTCCTTACCAAATCCATGCAGGACCCATGGACTGTGAGGAATACACAGACAGCATTGTACCACACCTCAGCATAAAGTCAACTTTCACCCAGTGTGTACTGTAGATACACAGAAGCTGGCATTGTGAGACATATCAGTCATGTGATATTCAATAGAAATAACTGAGATGATTTTGGACTTGTTACAAATAGACGGTTACATAGAAGTGGATCAGGCCATTTTGCCCAAACTGTTTATTTCTATATGTTTGTGCCCCTTCCCAAACTTCTTCATCTCACCCTATCAGCATATCCTTCCGTACCTTTACCCCTCACAGCCTAACTTAGCTTCTTCGTAAATGCTCTAACAACTTTTCTCCTCCACTTCTCAGTGGGACAGTGAGTTCCATATTCATATCGCTCCCAGAAAGAACATCCAGTAGACATGAGACATACTGATCCAACATGTTTTGTGTATCTCAAAATGGGAGAATCTGTACAACAAGTATGTTCAGTTCCAAGTATTCATGTTTTTCTTTAAAATGGTAAAGAAGTCCTTTCTGAATATCCCATTGAATGTACAAATGTGCACCTCACATTTCTGTCCCCTCAGTTCTGATCCCCCGTCCTCCCCACTCAAATTTTTCTCTACGTCTGTCAAACCCTTCTGAAGCTTTGGGCTTTGATCAGGCCCTCATCTGCCGCTTACTTGAGAGTTCCTGTGCGGTGAAAATCACTTCCACACACACACTTCACTGACCCAGAGTCACGAAGGAAGTTTTACAACCCTCCTGTGACAATGATTTCTGCCACTTGATATGACGGCGCGATTCCAAGCAACCTTTGGTTCTGTCGTCCAGCTCAAATGTTCACATCACCTACCTCATAAACTTACTGAGTGGGGAGTCTGGAGAACTTTTTAATGCATACATTTATTCTTTGAATTTTTTTAAAAAATAAGTAACTCCACAACCTTCTTCAGCGAGAGGAGATGGGAGTTGGGAGAGAATTTCTGACCTCCCTCAATAAACCCTCCTCAAATAACGCCAAATGTATCCTGATGACTGCTAAGCATAAATTATTTTGGGGTTGGAGTGGGGAGGTGGGTGGGGGCAGGGGAAGGGGTGAAAATTGCTGGGTTTATGTGGTGATATTTCCCTCTACCCTGCTTTCTGCAATCAATAGTGTTCCCCATCTGGGTTGAATTAATATAAATGAAGACCACATGAAACAGATACAGAGTTCACAAAATCTTCACAGGAATGATTTATGAAAAAAAGAGGTCATCCAGGAAACCAAGTGGATTTGAAAGCCAAAGCCTCAGTTCTCAAAGTATCTTCCTGGAGACTTTTATTTCTTTTCACCGCCTGTGTTCCCCTCCCTGTCTGATGGTGTGTTAGCGTTTGGGATTTTTCTGGAGGTATGCGAGAGACAGCGAAAGGAACAGCAGGGCAAAAGACTCCAGAAACTAAACTTGCTGTCAATGTTGTGGACTCCACCTGGCTCCTAAGCCTGAAAGGGATTGTGTGGTGTTGAGATGGAGAATGGCAGGGTGGGTTGATGGGCTGAATGGCTTTCTCCTGCTCCTTTTGTTTGTCCTGTGCTTCTGTACGTGGGAAATGAAGTCAGTCTTGAGTTGAGGTGACAGGCAATAGATGAGTCTGGCTCACCTCACACCTCTCCTAACAGATACAATGACCTAATGGGAATAGGTGAGCGGTGTAAGATGAAATGTGGACAGTAGCCCACCATATTATACTGCCACTGTATCAGGTGGATTGCCCCAAGAAAGATTTCAAGTTATTTTGCCTGTGAGAAGATACATTTTTGAGTCATTTTTGATCCAGAACCAGAGATCTTAAGAATCAAAGGAAGGTGGTAGGCTGTGAGATAGGCGTTTGGCTCTTCATTCTCATGCTAGTTCTTTGCTGGTGCAAATCCAAAACTTTTGGCTCTGATCTTTTTGTCAATATCTCTGTATCTCCCTCTGCTTCAAGCAGATCCTCCATGTAACTGGAAAGCCATCTGCCATACGGGAAATTTCAGAAGTAGATTCCTGACTCCTGGAGCTCCCTTTGAAAGGGGCAATCCGGGATTGCGTTTGGAGATCTTTAAAAAAATCCAGAGATAGGAAGAACTGACGATGCTGGAGTCTGAGATAACACAGTGTGGAGCTGAAAGAACACAGCAGGACAGGCCGCATCAGAGGAGCAGGAAAAATGATGTTTCGGGTCGGGTCTGAAGAAGGAGCCTGTCCCAAAAATTAGCTTTCCTACTCCTCTGATGCTGTCCGGCCTGCTGTGTTCTTCCAGCTCTACACCTTGTTATCTTTCAAAAAATCCAATTGCTTTTCACACCAGCAGTTCCTGTCTGCGGCTGAGGGCAGCTGGGCGTGACTGGGAGCTCCATTCAGCTCCACCTCTCATTGTTTCCACAATTATTAACGCATTGTCAAAATCTCTGCCCCTGACTGGGGTGGGGGGGAGGGAACGGAAGTGGGGAGTGGGGGGGGTGCTAGTTGGTGGTAAACAGAGAGTCACCTTTTCTTGGATTAGGAACCTGGCCACGCCTCCTCTCCCACTCCTGCCTTCCTGACTTCAGGAAAAGAGCACACCGTAGCATTGTGCAGCTTTCCCATCTCCAGCAGGGGCTGGGGAAGGGATCCCCCTCTTGGAAATGGCCTCTCCCACAACGCCCACCTGACACTTTCCTTCCAGGGCTGTGACTGTGATCTGGGGACGTAGCAATACTAGGCAATGGCTGGGATCTTCCTTTACTCCCCTCAGCAAAACACAGGCGCCACCTGGAGTTGGGGATTGGAAGAAAGTGCAGGATGACTCAAGTGGGAATGAGGTGGGAAGACCCCACCAACCACCCCAACCGTGGCTTCCTCTACACTGGGGAAACCAAGCGGAGGCTTGGGGACCACTTTGTAGAACACCTCCACTCGGTTCGCAACAAACAACTGCACCTCCCAGTCGCGAACCATTTCAACTCCCCCTCCCATTCCTTAGACGACATGTCCATCCTGGGCCACCTGCAGTGCCACAATGATGCCACCCAAAGGCAGCAAGAACAGCAACTCATATTCCGCTTGGGAATCCGGCAGCCCAATCCCAAAACCAGCCCAGCTAGTCCCCTGCCCCCACTGCATCCCAAAACCAGCCCAGCCTGTCCCCGCCTCCTTAACCTGTTCTTTCTCTCACCTATCCCTTCCTCCCACCTCAAGCCGCACGTCCATTTCCTACCTACTAACCTCATCCCGCCTCCTTGACCTGTCCGTCTTCCTTGGACTGACCTATCCCCTCCCTACCTCCCGACCTATACTCTCCTCTCCACCTATCTTCTTTTCTCTCCATCTTCGGTCCGCCTCCCCCTCTCTCCCTATTTATTCCAGAACCCTCTTCTCATCCCCCTCTCTGGTGAAGGGTCTAGGCCCGAAACGTCAGCTTTTGTGCTCTTGAGATGCTGCTTGGCCTGCTGTGTTCATCCAGCTTCACACTTTGTTATCTTGGATTCTACAGCATCTGCAGTTCCCATTATCACTCCAACTCTTCCACTTCATTTTCTGTGAATTTCCATCTCACGAGAGTAATCATTCAATTACAATCATAGAGTCCTACAACACAGAAACACGTCCTTCAGCCTAACTAGTCCATGCTGACCAGGCTTCCTAAACTGAGCTAGTCGCATTTGCCTGCATTTGGCCCATATCCCTCAAACTCTTTCCTATTCATGTCCCTAACCAACTATCTTTTAAATGCTGTAGCTGTACCTACATCTACCACCTTCCCTGCCAGTTCATTTCCACACACGAACCACCCTCTGTGTGAAACAGTTGCCCCTCAGGTCCCTTCTAAATCTTCCTCCTCTCATTTCAAAGCTATGCCTTCTAGTTTTGGACTCCCCTACCCTGGGGAAAACGCCTTGGCTTATTCACCCTCGTGATTTTATTAACCTCTGATGCTCCTGGGAAAATAGCTCCGGTCCATCCAGCCTCTCCTTATAGAACATAGAGCATAGAACAGTACAGGCCCTTCGGCCCACGATGTTGTGTTGACCTATTTTCCTACTAGTTGAGAGGGTTGGATTATGAGGTGATACTGAGTAGAGTGGGATTATACTCATTGGAATTCAGAAGAATGGGGGAGATCCTATAGAAACATACAAGATTATGAAGGGAGTAGATAAGATGGAGGCAGGGAGGTTGTTTCCGCTAGCAGGTGAAACTAGGACTAGAGGGCATCTCCTCAAAATAAAGGGAAGCAGATGTAGGACTGAGGTCAGAAGGAACTTCTTCACCCAAAGGGTTGTGAATCCGTAGAATTCCCTGCCCAGTGAAGCAGTTGAAGCTACTTCGCTGCATGTTTTTAAGGCAAGGCTAGATAAATGCTTGAACAGTAAAGGAATTAAGGGTCATGGTGAGTGGGCGGGCAAGTGGAGCTGAGTCTCAAAAGGATCAGCCATGGTCTTATTAAATGGCGGGCAGGCTCGAGAGGCCAGATGGCCCAGTCCTGCCGCTAGCTCTTATGTACCCTAAGATCAATCTACCCTGCATACCCTACATTTTACTGTCCTCCATGTGCCTATCCAAGAGTCACTGAAAAGTCTCTAGTGTACTGACTCCTCCACCACTGCCAGAAGCCTGTTCCACACACCCACCACTCTCTCTGTGAAGAACCTACCTCTGACATCTTCCCTATACCCTCCTCCAATCATCTTAAAATTATGACCCCTTGTAATAGTCATTTCCGCCCTGGGAAAAAGTCTGACTATCCACTCTATCTACGCCTCTCATCATTGTGTACACAAACCTTATAACTCAAACCTTCCAGTCTCAGTAACACCCTTATCAATTTTTTTATATCCTTTCCAGTTTATTGGATTGACATTAAATTAAAACTTTCACACATCATTGGGACACATGTTGAAGTGTTTGGATGGCTCAGTTTTAAGGGACTTTGTGTTAAAGACAATGGTGTACACTGACATTGGTTGGCAAAGTGGCATTCTGGGAAATTTGCCTCTTCAAGGAGATTGTATGAATACCTTTGATGACAAGTCAATAATCTTGAATTAACAATGATGGTTCTTGAGTTAATGGGATGGCGCGGAACCAAACACAATCCAATGCTTGGAATATACCTCCAAGGACGTCACTGGGTCACACATATAGAGTGGTGTGAAGAGGCAATGCTTCAGAAGGGAACCATTGCAAGTATCCTTACCTGAGGTGCTTCTTCCTCTTCCTGTTGTGTTCGTTGAGGCTGTTGGGAGGAAAATAAATTGCATTAAGGGCAGGTCTGTGCATTACCATCCATCATTCTTATAATACTGCCCAGTGCTGTGGTGTGGAGCAACAAGGTGCAGTGAACTCCCATAATATTTCAGGAAATATCCCATTTCTTAGCATATCCCATTTCCTGACGTACACTGGTACAAGAGTGTGGTCAGTGCTGTTAATGTGGATTGATCTGGTAGCTGTTTCAGTAATATCCTTCAGGGGAAAAAGTGGTCACTCTTGCATGGTCTGGCCTACACGTGACTCCAGACCCACAACAATGTGGTTGACTCTTAACTGCCCTCTGGGTAATTGGGGATGGACAACAAATGCTGCCTGGTCAGCATTGCCCTTATCTTGTGCATGGATTTAAAAGAAGCACAGCATGGTGCCCTGAAGACTGAACAAGATGAATGGTGGGTTAATTTGCTGATTGTTTGGTCAAGAAAATTAGGAGAATGCCCTTTGTTCTTCATCAAATAGCACTGTAGCCTCCAGGCGCTGGGCAAAGATTCAGCATGTCTAGATCTCTCTGTTCCTGCCCTTGGCATAAAGGACTAGCATGACATCCCTCAGAGGGATAATGTGCAGGAGCAGGGGCCCTGGCTGAGTCTTACCTCCACTCCACCACTTCTGCATCACTTCAGGTGGTGAGACTCATCAGGATCTCCACCAACGCTCCCACTGGGAGATCACTGAATTCCTTACAGATTGGAGTGAAATTACCCCTTTCTGATCCGTCATGGTCACTGAAGGGGCTTCTAGTAGGGGTTATGAAGACTGATGACAGTCAACTGGTACGATTTTCAAAGTAGAGCAGATTTGAATCAGTATGTTCTAAACACTCAGATGCTGGGTGGCACAGTGGTTAGCACTGCTGCCTTACAAGACCAGGGACCTGGGTTTGATTCCAGCCTCAGGTGACTCTCTGTGTGATGTTTCAGAGATAGTAGAAACTGGAGAATCTGAGATAAGAAGATGTAGAGCTGGATGAATGCAGCAGGCCAAGCAGCATCAGAGGAGGAAACCTGACATTTCAAGCCTGGACCCTTCTTCAGAGGTATCAGCTTTTTTGATGCTGCTTGATCTGCTGTGTTCATCCAGCTCGACTCCTTCTTATCTCTGTGTGATATTTGCAGGTTCTCCCTGCGTCTATGTGTGTTTCCTCCCAAAGGTGTGCAGGTATGGTGGATTGGCCATACTACCCAGGGATGTGTGAGTTAGCCATGGGAAATGCAGGATTACAAGGATGGGGTGAGTGTGGGAGGAAAGCTCTTTGGAGGATTGGTGAGGACTTGATTGGCCAGTTTCCCTGCTGATCTATTCTAAGTTTCTTCCTTCGGGGACAAATCTTGGCTATAGACAACTCTCCTGTGGATGTGCCCCCCTCACTCATGACTGAGGAATAAAGAACAAGTCACAGATATCACTGTTTATTCATCCTCCTCTGACCTGATGGTAGCTCCTCCATTCTGCCAGTAAACAGTGCTGGAAAAATTACAGGTAAAAAGCCATTGAAATGCAACTAACCACCCCATTTCAGGGAAATGTTAACCCTCTTGACTTGTTTGAAACGCTCCCAAAACGGAGAATGTTGCATCTCTGTACTGTTTCGTAATATCCTGACATAATAGTCCTCAGATAATACATCATTTTGAACTGCAGGAATCATTTGGTGTGGAAAGGAAAGCAGTGGCTGTTTTGCACACAGCAAGATCGCACAAATATATTCTGATGAATGACAGCCCCCTCCTGCATCTGGTGGTCGTGAGAGTGTTGGGCCAGATCTTTTGCCTCTTTAAAGAGCGCACCAGAACTTTGAAGGGATTCTTTGTCTCATCCACAAGGTGTTAATTCTACAGAAGTCAGAGTGTGATTACCCAGTGCCGAACACCTTGTACAGTTCCACACTGAGCTCTGTGTTGAATCACCCCGATCTCTTGGTGAGGTCTTTCTTTTGCTGTGACAGAAAGATTCAGGAGGGGAAGAGAAGGAAGAAGCAAATTGTTTTTTCCTTTATTCATTCATGGGATGAGGGCATCGCTGGCCATCCCAGCATTTATTGTCCATCTCTAATTGCTCAGAGGGCAGTTCAGAGTCAACCACATTGCTATGGGTCTGGAGTTACATACAGGCCAGACCAGGTAAGGATGGCAGTTTCCTTCCCTGAAGGACATTAGTGAACCAGATGGGTTTTTCTTGACAGTCAACATCACAGTTATCATTAGATTTTTACTTCCAGATACTTTATGAAAAAAGAATTCTACCATCTGCTGTGGTGGGATTTGAACCTGGGTCCCCAGAATATTACCTGGGTTGCTGGATTAACAGTCCAGTGATAATACCACTGGGCCATTGACTTCCCCCAAAATAATCCTGCCAAGGTCCTTCATACCACCCACTGAGGTTTGGTATTAGATCTGATGTAAAGAAAGCCACACTGTGAGCAGTGAATATAGTAGGCCAGAAGGTATGTTCAGGGCTATGGTCAGGGACAAGGGAGGAGGTGAATGGGCAAGTGTAACACCTTCTGTGATTGAGTGGGAAGGTGCCATGGGGGACTGAAGAAGTGTTTGGAGTGGCGGGGGACTGGGTCAGGAATGTCATGGTGGAAATGCAGAATGTTGACAGCTGGGGAGAGGGGAAGATGGTGGTATCTTGCCGGAGGCGGTTGGAATGACAGTGGATGATGCTTTGAATGTGAACACTGGTGGGGGCAGAAAGTGAGGACAAGAGGAATCCCAACGCTCTGTCAAGGAGGGAAAGGCATTGAGGGCAGATGGGAGGAAAGAGGTCAGACGTGGTTGAGGGCCCTGTCAAATGCAAAGGTCAGGGTTGGTCTTTAGTTGAGGAAGAAGAAGGACATATCAGAGGTGCCCCTGTGAAAGAAGGCATCATCGGAACAGATGTGATAGAAATGGAAAAACAGGCAGAATGGAATGGAATCACTGCAAGAAGCCAAATGTGAAGAGGTAACTGTGAGTGTCAGGGGATTCCTGATGAACATTGGTGCTCAGCTTATTCTTAGAAACAGAGATGTTGAGGAAGGGAAGAGTGAGAGATGGACCTGGTGAAGGTCAGAGAAGGATGGAAATTGGAAGCAAATGTCAGAGAGTTGGCACTCAGCCTTTCCAGCCTTATCAGCAGAGCTTTTTAAAGTTTAATCATTGTGGTGACAGAGGAAATGTAGCAGTGAATTTTACATGTTTCATTTCACAAACAGCAATCTGATAATGATCAGCTAATCCGCTTTCACTGAGGTTGGCTAAAGGGATAAATATCAGTCACGGCACGAGGGAAGAATTCCTCTGCATTTCTTAAAATCAGTACCTTGGGATCTGAGAGGGCAGAGAGAGTTTCAGTTTAACCACTCATTGGGGAAGCTACACCACTGACAGTGCGGCACTCAATAAAATGGTCCCAGCAGTGTCAAACCCAGTTATGTATCGATGGATGGGGATTTCAATTGTGTTGTAAGCTGAATCGTCAGTACTGCTTGTCATGTTGTATGAGATTTGCTGTTGCTGTCCTTTTTCCTGGCAGGAATCTACAGATAGCTGCATCTGCTTAGCCTAATGTGGGAGAACCAACCCACCTAACCTACACATCTTAGAGAGGAAACCGAAGCGCCTGGAGGAAACTCACGCAGACACAGGGAATGTACAAACTCCACACACAGATAGTCACCCCAGGTGTGGAATTGAGCCTGTGTTTCTGGCGCTGCTCCTGGCAGCACTGAGCTACCCTGCCACCCACAGAGTTTCTTTTTGCAACATAGCAACGATATACACGTTTCAGTGACGTGATCGACATTGTTACATGGGTTAAAAAAAGACCCAGATGTTAGCGCACAGTCTTTCTAGGTCATTCGACCAACAATTACATATGACAGCATCATAGCATGTGGTAGTTCATGCACTCCCCAGCATTAACCCACATATCTCCCCTCAAGCTTTTGGGTTCCATTACTATTATGTCCAGCTTACTTTACCTCAAGTTTCGGACTTTATAAATCCAGGCTATCTGGAGGTTTTACTCTCCTTCCAGATTGTGTTGTCTTTAGGACACATTGCATCATGAGCCTACCCTACAGTGCCCCACCTGGGGCGGCACGGTGGCTCAGTGGTTAGCACTGCAGCCTCACAGTGCCAGGGACCCGGGTTCGATTTCAGCCTCGGGCAACTGTCTGTGTGGAGTTTGCACATTCTCCCCGTGTCTGCGTGGGTTTCCTCCGGGTGCTCCGGTTTCCTCCCACAGTCCAAAGATGTGCAGGCTAGGTGGATTGGCCATGCTAAATTGCCTGTAGTGTTCAGGGGTGTGTGGGTTATAGGGGGGATGAGGCTGGGTGGGATGCTTCAAGGGGCGGTGTGGACTTGTTGGGCCGAAGAGCCTGTTTCCACACTGTAGGGAATCTAATCTAGTCTAGTAGGTATCTGGATTGAAAACTGCACTCTTCAGCATTAACCCTTCCAGACCTTACACTCTCCCACACTTTGATGCCATTCCCCTCAGTGCCAGCATTCCAGAGCACTGTGCATCTCAGTCTGGTACACAAAACAAATCCTGATTAAAACTTGTGGATTATTTTCTCTCATCTTCTACATCAAAAGACTAACTGAAGGCAACAATGGTTTGGCCAATGCCATCTGTGTCACAAATAGTATCTGATCACACTTCTTTCACCTGGGATTGGCTTGGGCCATCACCTTGAGTCATACAGCACAGAAACAGATACTTCGGTCCAACTCATCCGTGCCAACCAGGTTTACTAAACTGAGTTTGTCTCATTTGTCTGCACTTCACATCTTTTTCCTTCAAACCCTTCCTTTCCATGTACCCATCAATATGTCTTTTAAATGCTGTAATTGTACCAGCCTCCACCACTTCCTCTGGCAGCTCATTCTATACACGCACCACCCTCTGCGTGAAAAGGTTGACCCTCAGGTCTCTGTCAAATTCTTCCCCCTCACCTTAAACCTTCTAGTTTTGGATTCCCGTACTCTGAGAAAAAGACTGTGGCTATTCACCTTATCTATGCTCCCCATGATTTTATAAGCCTCCCTGAGGTCACCCCTCAGCCTCCACCACTCCAGCTTGAACCTTAGTAACTCAAACCCTCTAGTCCCTGTTTTAGCAGCCCTCTGAGACCTGCCCAAAGTTGCCAATTGTGCTGTTTGTGCGCTATCATCTCATGCTTGAGCTTCAAAACACAGAATCACCACCAACATATTTTAAAAGCCTCCCCTCAATTTGGATTCAGCTCACTAAGGGATTGCATCATAAGCCTACCCTACAGTGCCCCAGTCCCACTATTTGCCTTCAGCCCTCCTAAAATCCACCCCTTTGATCCAGCCTTTGGCCAGTCCTACTTGTCTATTTTGTATTAGATAATCTCTCTGCTTAGCAGGTTAAGATTTTTTAAAGAAGTATATATATAGATGCTGCACAGATGCAGGTTGACATTGTTGAGCTTGAACTTTGGGAGGAGAGGGTTCACAGTTTCTTCGCGAGAAATGTTAGAACCACCCCTCTGTCTGTGAACTCAGTCACTTTTCTCTGATGGTTCTGCAAATTGCTGAGGAGATCATTACCATGGTTATTAATTGAAAGTGGTGGATTCCCAAATGGGAAATCCAGTCATATTTCACAGGGAGGCAATGGCCTAGTGGTATTATCACTAGACTACTAATCCAGGCACCCAGATATCATCCTGGGGACCTGGGTTTGAATCCTGCCCATGGCAGATGGTGAAATTAGAATTCAATTTTTTTTAAAAGATCTGGAATTAAGAATCTAATGATGACTGTGAATCCATTGTCGATTGTTGGGGAAAATCTCATCTGGTTCACTAATGTCCTTTAGGGAAGGAAACTGCCATCCTTACCTGGTCTCATCTACATGTGATTTCAAACACACATTGTGGTTGACTCTGAGCTGCCCTCTGCAATTAGGAATGGGCAATAAATGTCACCTTCCTAGTGATGCCCTCATCCCATGAATGATTAAAAAAGAATAAACTTGGAAATAAAAATACTGGGCCTCTATTTTATGGTGCTCAAGGCAAGTTAGATGAGTATGTGTCATTCACAAGTTTGACGGATTTTGTGGGTAATTGTGTTATTGAAAGAGATTGGAAAGATCATTGATGTAGAGTCTGAGATAGCATTTCCTGTTTGTGATGTCGATTGAGGGAGGGATCGTTCAACAGTGAGGCAGAGACGTGGGGGTCAAGGGAGGGGTATCGGGAATGGATGACCTACCATGGCTGCCAATGATGGGGAGAAGGGGAAGGTGTGGGTCAGGCCAAGGTAACAATGCCACAGGAAAGGAGTAGGGAATCGGGTAAGAGTTGTAGTCCTGTGGGAGGTGACTGGTATAAAACATGGGTGAGGCCTTGAAGAGATTTAAATATTTCTGAAAGGGAGACAAGAAGTTAAAGCTGTCTGTCTTGCACACATCAAACAGACTTGAGAAAGGGAGTAGCACTCAAATCCATGCTGCATAAATTGGTGTTCCCCTTTTCCAAGTCTTGCATCCTAGCCTTGATATGCGCAAGATAAAACACTTCAAATTCAGTCTCCTTTACGTAATGTTTACATTCTGCTCTCCCAAGCAAAGATTCAGATATTTTCGACTGGTATCTCTGATGGATCATGAGTCAGAGCGGAACAAACGGTCACTGCTCAATTCAGACGAGTACCAATCCTTGAATAATCTCTGAAGAGTGGAAGACAGGTGTCCATTAGAGTTTTGGGGTTTGGAGGTAACAAACACACGATGCCTGTGACAGTGGTTTGCTGGCTGCAAGTACTTCATGTTATAGTGATTAGATTAGATTAGATTCCCTATGGTGTGGAAGCAGGCCCTTCGGCCCAACAAGTCCACACTGACCCTTGAAGCATCCCACCCAGGCCCATCCCCCTTTAACCCACACACCCCTGAACACTATGGGCAATTTAGCATGGCCGATCCACCCAGCCTGCACATCCTTGGACTGTGGGAGGAAACCAGAGCACCCAGAGGAAGTCTGCACAGACACAGGGAGACTGTGCAAACTCCACTCAGACAGTCGCCTGAGGCAGGAATCGAACCCGGGTCCCTGGCGCTGTGAGGCTGCAGTGCTAACCAGTGAGCCACCATGCTGCCAAGATGTCAAGATCTTATTGCTGTGGTGCAAAGGGACGTGGGGCCAGAGCTCAGGGTCTGTTCGGAGGTTGAAAGCACATCCAGGTCAGCCTTAGGCAATGGGGGAGGTGACCACGATACAGATTTCTTGGGCGACTGAATTTGCACATTCTGCGTAGGTTTCCTCTGGGTGCTCTGGTTTCCCTCCCACAGTTCAATGATGTGCAGGTTAGGTGAATTGGGGCCATGCTAAATAGGCTGTAGGGTTACAGGGATAGGGTGGGGGCGGGGGGAGTGGTGGCGAGTGGGGTGCTCTTTGGATGGTCAATGTGGACTCAATAGGCCAAATGGCCTGCTTCCACACTGTAGGGATTCTTGTTGAACAGCCATTGTTTCGGCCTTCCCATAATTTAACTAGCTCAAGTAGTGGTCCATCCAATACGGAATATCCAACTCGTGGTCAGGGGAAGCAGTGAAGTAGTGCAATGGTCAAGAGAAGCGATGGAGAATTGGAACTCTGTGCTGTTTTGAGTGCAGTACTGAAGCTTGCTCAAGGTCTACAAAGTTCCCACGGTGTAGGGGAGGATGAGACAAAGTTTGGTCTTTGTCTGGATATTGCTGAAATGGTTAAGGGAAAGATTGTCACTGCTGGAGTGGCTCTCTGAACAGATCAGAATGGAGCGATCAAAGGACATAGAGGAGGATGGTGGCAGGATTGAGCATTGTTAATGGTCATTGAGAGTTTGAAGAGAGATATATCACAGTCACAATCAAAAACAATGGCATTCCTGACTTGATTCAGGCCCCTTCTGCATTGGAGACATTAGCTTGACCAATGGAGATTCAAGATACTATTTAATCAACCTATTCAGGGATGTTATTACACAGGCCTGGACCCATTGGGACTTGAATCCAGGCCTTCTGACTTGGAGGCAGGGACACTACCACAGCATTACATGAACCACTCCCCACATCTCCCTGGGGAAACTCAGACTTGGAACCATTCCCGAGACGAGTGCCAGTTCTCCCCCGCAGTCCTGTGGGAATGTGGCTTTGTTGGAGGCACTGCTTTTCGGATGAGATAACAAGCCCGGGCTCCATCCATCACATGGGAATGAACCCGCTGCATGTTTTTTTGAAGAAGAGCAGCTGAGTTTCTGCTGACTCCCCCACTCCCCACTTGGGTCAACATTTAGTCCTCGACCTCCATCACTAAAATGGGCTCTACTTATTTATTCCATCCCGCCAACGCTTCAAGTAAACTGGGTGCTCTGAGGACTGCACAGTGGCGATCCGTGACGGCTGCAAAAGATGTAGTGGAGTAACGAAGGGCACTACACGAATGCAACTCTACCTTACCCTTCTTCCTTCCATTTTTCTGGAAAAAGAAAACAAAACTTTTCTTTTTGGTTTCATTCTGGAATTCAGCCCACCCTCCCTGATATCCTTAACCTCCTCTCCTGTTTGCTGTTTCTCTCCAATTTTTGTGCACTGTCTGTTTTAACATTCAAAGCGCATTCAACATGCGACAGCCAGCATCTCTGTTCCCTTTACCCAAGCCTCACTGTCGAAGATGGCATGGGGAGTGGTGACTTGGTGCACTTTCCCCGTACGCCTGTACTTAAGTACTCATGACGATAAAATCCAATTCACTAACCCACGTCAAGAGGTTGAAAAGAGAGGCTTTTTGAATGCAGACATGTTTGTATTCCACGTACTGGCTCACAGGTAAAAATTCCAGCTCATTTGCTGCCAGTAACTTCAGCAGGCGCTGTATTCCTTAAGCTAATAAACGGTTACCAGATGGAATTTTGCTCCAAGGCAAACCTGGCGTAAGTCCAGGCCTTTAGTCTCATGTACAACATCCATCTCCTCCCCCTCTTTCCAATCTCCTAAAACCCCCCTTCCTCAACCTCCCCCCATCTCCATCTCCCTCTCTCCATCGTAACCATCAGAGAGGTTACAAACAAACACAAGCTGTTTATGGCAGTCTGGTTTCTGTTTTATGAATGAGGCAAGCTTGGGCCATTTCCACCTTTGAACACCACTCATCGGGAGGAGCAAATTTTCCCAGGCTTCCTCAGAGGCTGAGAGAGAGAGAGAGAGAGACAGACAGACAGACAGCGAGAGAGAGAGAGAGACAGAGACAGAGAGAGAGAGAGAGAGAAAGATAGACAGACAGACAGAGGGAGAGAGAGAGAGAGAGAGACAGAGATGGACCAAGAGAGACAGAGAGAGAAAGAGACCAAGACAGAAAATGAGAGATAGAGATAAATCGCTGGATGTCAAAAAAAATTTTAAAAAAAGGAGAGCAAGAGAGAGAGAGAGAGTGCAGGCTTTAGATTTTTTTCAGGTTGCAGTTGGAGTGTGCCTGTGTCCGGAAAGTTCCAGTAACCAATGGATTTGAAAATCCTCAAACCCACGGGTTTTAAACTCTTTTTCTAAAAAGAACTCAAAAAGGCCTACTGAGGGCATAAATCAGACTCCAGACCAAGACCCAAACATCTGATAAAAACCAAAGGAACTGTGGATGCTGTAAATCAGGAGCAAAAACAGAAGTTGCCGGAAAAGCTCAGCAGGTCTGGCAGCATCTGTGAAGTAAAAAAAATCAGAGTTAATGTTTCGGGTCTGGTAACCCTTCCTCAGTTTTTATCTGAAACATCTGTTATTGTTTACTATATTTGCTGAAAGGAAACACAGACTAACCAGAAACCAGGGACCTCGACTTTGCTTTCTAACAAAAAAAGTGGCCATTCTCAGTTTGTCAGCTTATGTTTTAACGGGCTTTATTTGCCTTTTGTTTTTGGCTCATGGGGTGTGGGCACTGCCGATGGGGCTACCATTTGTTGCCCATCTTTCATTTCCAAGAGGTCAGACAAGACTCTACCACTTCGCTGTGGGTCTGCAGTCACACATAAGCCAGACCAAATAAAGATGGCCGATTTCCCTGTCTCAAAAGGTCTTAGAGAACCAGATGGAATTTTTTACCACAATTGGCAGAGGTTACATGATCACCATTAGGGTAGCTTTTCATTTCAAATTTGCATTGAACATTAACCTGGCCATTTGCCAGGTTTGAATTCTAACCAATGTCCCAAGAACATTCGCCTTGCGTTATGGACTATGTCACCACTGTAATCACCTCCTAATTGTCCTGAGTAGCTGCCATCTTGGACCTCCTTCAGGAGGCCACTTGATACAACTGAAGGATTTGTTTGGCCATGACAGAGTCAGCCAAATTGGCATTGGGCTGGACTCATGTGTAAGCCAGACTGGGAAAGGATAGCAGATCTCTTCTTGTCATGGACAGGAGTGAACCAGATGGGTTTTTAACATCAATCTGATAGTTTCGTAATTATAGTTAGGGAGGGTGGCTAATTTTTAAAAATGCTTGATTTATCAGTTGTTTGAATTTAAATTTGCAAAAGACCAAAAACACAGGAGCAGAAGTAGGCTATTCAGCCCATCAAGTCTGCTCTGCCATTCAATGACACCATGACAAATCAGGTAACCCTGAACTCCACTTTCCTGCCTTTTCTCCTTAACTCTTGATTCCCTTACTAATTAAAGATTGTTTTTTCTTTGCCTTGAATATACTCAACAGCCCAGCCTCTAGAGTCCTCTGTGGTCAAGAATTCACCATGCTCTGAATGAAGAAATTCGCCCTCACTGCTGCTTCAAATCGGTAATGTTTTACTCTGAGCCGATGGTCCTGGACTGCCCCACAAGGGAAACAACATTTCCGCATTTACACTGTCACGTGACCTAAGAATCTTGCATGTTTCAACAGGGTCTTCGTGTATCCCTCTAAATAACAATAGGCACAGGCCCAGCCTACTCATTCTGTCCTCAAAAGACAATCCCTCCACGACAGCGATGATCTGACTGAATCTTTCTCTGGACTGCAATGTTTGCACTGAGATTTGAATGCTTATAGCAGTGGCAACAGTTTGGGTTTCTGGATTACTCTGGTAACTGCTGATTTAAGATGCCAAAGGAGATTGTCAAAGTAGACATAGAAAGGATGTTTCCATATGTGGGCAATCTATAAAGCCAGGTCATCACTTTCAGGATAAGGGATGGCAAATTTAAAATAGAGATGAGGAAAAGAGACCTCTCTCAAAGGGTAGTGGATCTGTGGAATCCATTATCCTGGAGTGTGGTGAATGCTCAGACACTGAGTAAATTTAAGGAGATGGACACATTTTTAAATGGCAATGAGTTGAAGGGTTATAGAGAGCGGGCAAGGCCAAAGTGAGATCGGCCATTGAATAGTGGAGCAGGATTGAGGGGCTGAATGGCCCACTCCTGCTCCTAATTTTTCTAAGTTTTTCAACAGCAGGAAGGCTGTAGAAACTCTGCAGATCTGGCAGGATCAGCAGAGAGAGAAACTGTGGTTCACCATCTCAGGATACGGGCAGCTTTTGGAATTTAAATTCAATTGATATACCTGGAATGTAAAACAAGTCTCCTCTCAGCAAAGGCAACACTGACGACTATCAGACCCATATGGTTCAACTAATGTCCTTGAGGGGGGTAAATCTGTTGTCCTTAGCTAGTCTGGCCAACATGTGACTCCAGGCCCACAACAAAATTTGTTTGCTCTTAACTTTACTGGGAAAGCAATGGCCCAGTGGTATTACCACTATATTGTTAATCCAGAGACCCTGATAATGTTCTGGGGGCCTGGGTTCAAATCCCGCCATGGTAGATGGTGGAATTTGAATTCCAAAAAAAATCTACGATTCTAATGGTAACCATGATGTTGATGGTTGGGGAGAAAACCCATGTGGTTCACTAATGCCCTTTAGGGAACGAAACTGCCATCCTTAGCCTGGTCTGGCCTGCATGTGACTCCAGACCCACAGCAATGTAGCCGACTCTTATCTGCCCCCTGGGCAGTAAATGCTGCCTAGCAGTGACACTCTCATCCTGTTAATGAACAAAAGGGGAGGGGAACTTCCATCCAAAATGACACAGCAAGTGATTTGTGTCGGGTCAATTCGGGTTGGGCAACAGAATATTGGTCTGTCCTACACTCGAGGGAAAAAGGAAAGAATCCCAGCCTCTCCTAGTAACTCAAACCCTCCAGTTTTGGTAACATCCTTGTAAATCTTTTCTGCACCTTATCCATCCTCTTGCAGGGCAACCACCCTCAGGCGACTGTCCGTGTGGAGTTTACACATTCTCCCCGTGTCTGCGTGGGTTTCCTCCGGGTGCTCCGGTTTCCTCCCACAGTCCAAGGATGTGCAGGTTAGGGTGGATTGGCCATGGGAAATTGCCCGTAGTGTTCAGGGGTGTGTAGGGTAGGTGTTTTAGCCAGGGGAAATGTAGGGATACAGGGAAAGGGTAAGGGGATGGATGTGAGTGGGATGCTGTTCAGAGTGTCGGTGTGAACTTGTTGGGCCGAATGACCTGTTTCCATAATGTGGGGATTCTATGAAAACAGAATTGGTTGTATTACTCCAAATGTGGCTTTATCGATGTGTTGTACAGCCATAGCATGATGTCCCAACACTTGTACTCAATGCTCCAATCGATGAAGGCAATCATGCTAAATGTCTTCTTCGTCACCCTGTCAACCAGCAACTCCATTTTCAACACACTGTCGAACCTTGGTACAGAACACTGTATGCCGCAGGCTTAGTTTTATAAAAGAAACCATAGTCAGAACTTTTTTATTTCACATACACGTCTGAATTTCTTTGGCATCCCAATTCTTTGCCAGTGACATTGGCGATGGATGGAAAGTTTAACTAGATTGCAACAAGCACAGTGCCATAATTCCTGTGCCCAAAGGAAAATCTGTCTGTGTGCGTCTGTCTGTGTGTCTGTGTGCGTGCATGTGTGTGTGTGTGTGTCTGCGTATGTGCACGTGTGTCTGTGTGTGTGCATGTGTGTCTGTCTGTCTCTGTGTGTGCATGTGTGTCTGTGTGTATGTGTGTCTGTGTGTGTGCATGTGTGTCTGTGTGTGTGCCTGTGTGTGTGCATGTGTGCCTGTCTGTCTCTGTGTGTGCGTGTGTGTCTGTGTGTATGTGTGCACAGATGTGCGTGTGTGTATCTGTGTGTGTGTATATCTGTGTGTGTGTATGAGCGTCTGTGTGTGTGTGTGCGTCTGTGTGTGTGTGTGTGTGTGTGTGTGTATGTATGAGCGTCTGTGTGTGTGTGTCTGTGTGTGTGTATGTGTGTGTGTCTGTGAGTGTGTGTCTGTGTATGTGTCTGTGTGTGTGTCTGTGTTTGTGTGTCTGTGTTTTGTGTGTCTGTGAGTGTGTGTCTGTCTGTGTGTGTGTGTCTGCGTGTGTGTGTATGTGTGTGTGTCTGTGTGTGTGTGTGTGTGTGTGTGTGTGTGTGTGTGAGTGAGACAGATACTCACTGTATTTTCTACAGCTGTTTACCCGACTACTCCCTCACCAGTCCAGTTCTGTGTGCTGAGACAGGAGTGGGGAGAGACATTTAAAAAAAAACTAACAAAAAAAAAGTCCTGGGAACATCTAAAATTTGACAGTGCATCAGTGATCAATGCTTTGTGAAAATAGACTGTCTCTTCAGTAATGTATGGCGCAGTTACAATATTACGTGGGAATTGGCTAACAGAGAGAGCGAGAGAGAAAGAATGAATTCATTTTTTTTAGAAAGTGGGATTCCGAAATTCCAACAGCTGCTTTCATAATCAAATTGGATGCGGTCACCAAGAAGTCATGGTTAACTTCAATCCCCCATAACCTGAAGGATTAAAACCTTAAAACAGGCTTACTGTGTGCGGGGGAACCCTGCAGGAGCTCTGGTGCTGACAAGATGGGCATAAGGAAAGGCTTCTCCTTCTCCTTCCTGTTACCATTACAGGAGCAGAAAATTTGACGTTTCAGATCGACACCCTTCACCAGTCACCGATGAAGGGTCCCGACTCAAAACGTCGACTCTCCTGCTCCTCTGATGCTGCCTGGCCTGCCGTGTTCCTCCATCTTCACACTGCATTGACTCTGACTCCAGCATCGGCAGTTCTTGGTCTATCTCCCATTGCCATTCAGTTTCTTCTGAATTTTGCGATTAACAGAAAACCATAAAATTGACACTGGGCTACAAAAGACCCTAACCTCTCCTGGTATACAGACAGAGTGATATGGCGTAACAGGAGCCTTTCATCGAAGAACAAACAGAATCGCTGCAACCTGGAATTCCAACAATCCAAAGGAGCGCAGAGTTTCCTTTTTTTGGGCCCGAATCCAAAGGTATTTCATATCCTGGATCTCCGACTGCTGCAGCTCCACTGGTGTTGTAGCTTTTGGAGGGGAAGAGATAGAAGGGGCCTGTGGAAATTCCACACCAAATAGCCATTGTTGCAATGTTAGTTTTGTCCTGATCCTGTTGAATCCTACATTCCAAACAACTACACATAGCATTTAAACCAATGGAAAGTGTGGGATAGCACAGGGGTACAGGCATTTTGACTCATAACCCTGTCCCACCACACATCAGCTAATGTGTGCCTTGATCTCTTATCCTCCATGAGGTGACTGATCTTCCTCTTCAAAAGTACATTACCGTAGCTTTGACATTTCCAAGTGAATCTCCCGCCACTAATCTCCACAGCTGTTTTGTTTGGCCAGGGGTATGGAGGTGTGAATTCAGGATCTTCCAATGGACTGCGGGAACTGAGTGGTCTATCCCTGATTTTGAGGTTGCACCTCCTGGTTCTGTGCTCCCCAGACCAGAGGAGATGCCAGAGAAATAAATGGCCCACTCCTACTCAGACAACGGTGAGCCTGACGAATTCTCTGCTACAGAAAGCAGTTGAGGTGAAAGAATTGAATGTTTTCAAGGAGGAGTTAGCTGTTGTTCTTTGAATTAAAGGGATTCAAGGGGAATGGGGAAAAAGCGGGAATGAAGTATTGAGCTTGATAAACAGCCAGGGCAGGTTCAAAGGGCTGAATGGCCCATTTCTGCTCTTTCTTTTCCCCTCTATACATTCAGGCAATGAGGGTATCACTGACCAGGCAGCATTTATTGCCCATCCCTAATTGCCCAGAGGGTAGTTAAGAGTCAACCACACTGCTGTGGGCATGGAGTCACATGTGGGCCAGACCAGGTAAGGATGGCAGTTTCCTTCCCTGAAGGATATTAGTGACCTAGATGGGTTCTTCCCAACAATTGATAATGGATTCATGGTCATCATTAGATTTTTAATTCCAGATATTTATTGGATGCAAATTCTACCAACTGCCATGGCAGGATTCAAACCCAGGTCCCCAGAATGTTATCTCGGGCTCTGGATTAACAATCCAGCAATAATACCACTAGGCCATCGCCTTCCCCCGCTACTAATTTCCAGTAATTTCTGTTTTTGTTCCTGCTTTCTAAAGGCCACAGACAAGTGAGTTAGCAATACAAACATGAATTGGATGTGGGGACAAAATGACTCATAGAAAGGTGTCACATGGGGTCCTGCCTGGGAAGGAGGGTCCAGGAGCGAATCGGTAATTTAATCACCGATGGTGCCATCCCAGAGCCATGCCAGGGAATTGTGGGTGCACCTACAGTTGGTGGACTGCAGCGGTTCAAGAAGGCAGCTCACCGCCACCTTCTCAAGGGCAACTGGGGACGGGCAATAAATGCTGGCGAGGCCTACAAAGAAGGAATTAGCTGTGGGCTGAATGACCTCCCTCTGGGTTGAAGCTGATCTAGGATTCTATTAACAAAGCCTGCTCTTGTGGTAAAGGATTGCAAAGCCTGTGGTGAGCCTGTCCTTGAGAGCTCAGAACTGAATCTTTCAATTCACTGGATGTGTTAGCTCTTCACTATCTCTTCCTGTTTGCAGAGTCTGTTACAGACTGATTTCCTCCGGCATATTACAACTATCTCAGCTCATCAGTTGTCACACAGTCCGAAATGAATTACTATCTTCCTGAAATAAATTACACTTAGGTGAAGCAGCAACTTACATGGGCAACTGGCGTGAACAGAGACAGAAAGATACAAGGAGGGACAGAGGGAGAGTTAGAGAGAATGAGAAAGACTGGGGTGGTAGAGAGAGAAATGGAGAAAGGGAACGAGGGAGACAGAGCGAAAGAAAAAGAGAGAAAGAGGGACATGAAAGAAAAAGAACGAACATTGGAAAAAGAGGCCAAATGAAATAAATGGATAAAGGTAGAAAGAAAAAGAGAAAACAGAATAGATTTAGTGACGGTAAGAATGAGTAATATAGGATGGGCAGTTTTGGAGAGAGTGAGGGAAACAGATAGAGAGAGCAAAAGACAGAACTGAGAGATCCACCGAAAGGGACTGAGACAATAACAAATTGAGGTAGAGATATCCAGACAGGAACAGACAGAGGGCGAGAATGCGTGCAGGGGGAGAAATACAAACATGTTCAGCTGGAGCGTAAATCGAAAAAGCCTCAGAAAAGGGCTGTGGAGAAGTACAGCAAGGCAAGTATTGGGATTGTGACGGGGAGAGGGTGAGAGTAAGAGAGAGAGAAGCTGGTTGACACAGAGAAGTAGAGACAGACGGTAAGCTAACCCTGAGGTGGAGTGAAAGAGGGGAATCAGAAAAAGAGGGGGAATGAAACAAGAAGGGAGAGGGACAGAAAGCCAAACACATTATTGCTGTTATTGTGAGGAGTATTTTGTAAATATTTGCAGCGTGTGGAAATTCTCTCAAGATGTTTCAGCTCAGAAAGCGGACCTGAGTCATTGAGTTAAAGCATTTCCTTAGATACAAAGACAGGGAAATGGCAGCCACCCAAGATAGCATCATATCCATGTGGAATCTGCAAAACACCAGGATTCAAAAGAGAAGCATGCAGGAAAATAAAAACTAACACTGTAAATAAGTAAGCACAAGAAGGCTGCTGCCGGTGGCTTTTCTGCTCCTTTGCTTTCTGTTCCAGTACTAAACTTCTCTGGATCACTGCCTGAAACCAATGTTATGCTATTTTTCAGGGCTAAAGCCCTTAGTCCCAGCCTGCTTACTACTGTTAGAGTTAACCTTCAGGGGAATCGTAAGATATTTTACCACAACTGGACGACAGCGTTTTTAAAAGCAGTGTTCTGATCTTACTGGGGACGGTCTGCAGGTGCAGTCGAAATGTGTTAAAAATGCAAAAACTAGATGTGTGCATTAGTGTAGGTACTGAGTGCACTGCACCAGATGCAGGACACCTGCAGCGGCAGGAATCTCTGAAATCTGCATTTCCTTTCCTGGTCCTCCTTGTTTGAACCTCACGACTGTGATCAGTAAGATGACCATTTTGCCGCAGGGTTTGCAGCTGCCTTCCCTCTTGATACAGAGACACCATTCCCTAGTTCTTTTGATTTTGATTTGATTTGATTTATCGTTGGCACAGTGGTTAGGCTCTGCTGCCTCACAGCACCAGGGACCCAGGTTTGATTCCAGCCTCAGGTAACCATCTGTGTGGAGTTTGCACATTCTCCCTGTGACTGCATGGGCTTCTGGTATTCTTGTTTCCTCCCACAGTCCAAAGATGCACAGTTAGGCGGACTGGCCATGCTAAATTGTCCATAGTGTCCAAAGATCTGCTGGCTACACAGATTAGCCATGGGAAATGGGTGTTACAAGGACATGATAGGGGGTGGGTCTGGTTGGAATGCTCTTTGGAAGGTTGGTGTAGGCTTGATGGGCTGAATGGCCTGCTTCCACACTGTAGGGATTCTATTATGTGTACCTTGGCACAGTGAAAAGTTCTGTTTTGCGTGCAATACAGGCAGATCACACCATACAAAGTGCATAGGGGTAATAAAGAACAGACTGAGGAATACAATGTTTACAGTTGCACAGAAGGTGAACAGAGACCGAGGTCAATGTTAAATTAAAAATTTGAGTGGTCCATTCAGAAGTCTAATAACAGGGCGGGGGGAGAAGCTGTTCCTAAATCTGGTGGTATGCACTTATGAGCATTTGTACCTCCTGCCTGACGGAAGAGATTATAATCAGGATGGGAGGGGTCACGGATTATGTTGGTTGCCTTTCTGAGGCAGTCAGAAGTCTAGATGGAGTCAACGGATGGGAAGCGTGCTTGCGTGATGGTCTGTGCTATGTTCATAACTCTCTGTAGTTTCTTACTACTCTCTAGCAAGAGGGAACATCCTTTTAGCATCTTAGCCAGTCAATTCCTCTTATATGACTGAACAAGATCACCTCTCATTCTTCTCATCTCCTTTGGACACAGGGTTTCTCCTGCCTTTCTCCACTCGATCACCCCCAAGATAATCAGCCTCAATACCATATGAGAGAACAAATGCTTTATCACACAGAACACGAGATGTCTTTACTTCAACTTCCTGCAGAACAGGCAGCCGACAGCATGGAGTGAAACTAAGAGGTTTAGAACCAGCAATGCTAACTGTCTCTATAACAATCTTCAAGTTTAAAAAGGCCTTTAGTAGACATTTTTAACCCAGTCTGTGGTAGGGCCGTTGAGTAAAAGTGAAAGCAGAGCAGGGCACTGGGTTCTCCTTATTCCAGGTGTGGAAGCCTTGTGGACTGCACATTTTCTATTTATATAGAGCTGGGCAGTCTAGACAGACAATGGGTTTGTACTTTGACAGCAGCTCCTACCATCCAGAAGAACAGGGGGTCACATATACATGGAAGGCAAAGGAAAGTAAAACCACCAGTCTCACCAGGCCACAGGGCTGCTCTCCCATTAGAAAAAGAGAGAAAGATGGCTGGTGGTGCGTTAACCTGAGGGTCACCATACTTCAGGCAAAGGGAGAGGTTGAGAAGGAGTGTCCCATCATGGTGACCTCAGTTGGCATGGGAACTGGAACCACACTGTTGGCGTCACTCTGCATTGCAAACTGGCTATCTAGCATGGAAGCAAAACTACCTACAAGCTCAGAGATAGTAAGAACTGCCAATGCTGGAGGCTGAGATAACACAGTGTGGAGCTGAAGGAGCTTAGCAGGCTAGGCAGCATCAGAGAAGCAGGAAAGCTGACGCTTGGGTCAGGGCCCTTCTTCAGATAAAAGGGTCCCGACCCGAAACACCAGCTTTCCTGCTCCTCTGATGCTGCCTGGCCTGCTGTGTTCGTCCAGCTTCAAACTACCTACAAGCTCCCCTCCGCACCTCACAGCATGCTCGCATGGAATTATATCATTAGGATCTCAGAGTTGCTGGGTCAAAATCTCCTTTGAATAGCATTGTGGGTACACCTACAGATGGCTCCCTCAGCCCTACCCAACATCTGCAGTGGTTCAAGAAACCACGTCACCACCACTTTCTCGAGGGCAATTAGGGATGGTCCTGCCAGTGATGCCCAGATCCTGAGAAAAAATTTTTAAAAAGGCTCCTGCTGGTTGAACTGGAGAGGTTCAATTGTTCAAAACGGTGGCCTGAATCTTCCTGTTTGCGTGACGAGCCGTATTTCTGACCCAGATTTTAAAACTTGCCACACAACTTGGGAACAATTTCTCAGATGGAATGCGGGTCCATGATCCTTCCCTGCTGAACTCACGTGGCCAGCATTTGGGGGCAGGGGTGGTGGCTGGGGGATGATCCCCAATAAACCCCTCCTCCACCGCTCTGTCTCTGCCCCCCCTCCCCCCCCACCCCGCCTTTTCAGCAGTAACTAGATTCTGTGATTTAAAGCCAACTAGACCGTTACTGAGATGTCGGTATGTAAGGTAAGTGAGTGGGTGTAGGCTAGCAAAGGGACTAGGGTGGGTGCATCTGCTACCTCTAATTCCTCGAAATCACGTTGCATAAGGATTCAGCTCAGTCAGTCTCCGAATCTAACCTTGAGCTGGGAATGTTTTGAAAGCCTTCAAATACTGGGAAGTTCCTGCAGACTAACTGCTTTGGGGATTCCACATGGCCCTAACTTGGATCTCCTGTTTCTGTCACTCCTCTCCAAAGATCTGGGCCATTGAGCCATGTCATTCAAGCCTTCTCCATCGCCCTTTCCTCTCCTGAAGGTACATATTCGCACCATGAACAACACATGTATTTTGTGCTCCTGAGATGCTGCTTGGCCTGCTGTGTTCATCCAGCTCCACACTTTGTTATCTTGTTTTGCTCATGTGGTTATTTACCCCATCAGGGGGGCAGGCATGCAGCAATGCTCCATGTGTGGAAGTGGAGAAGGCTCATGGCTGAGAGACTCCTGCAATAGTGTCATTTCAGATGTTAAACTGAAGTCCTGTCTGACATCTCTGGTGGTAAAATCCCGTGGGGTTGAGGAGAGTGGTTCATGTGTGGAATGAACTTCCTGTGGGAGTGTTGGATACAGTTACGTCATTTAAAAGACATTTGGATAAGTATGTGAATAGGAAAGGTTTGGAGGGATATGGGCCAAATGCAGGCAGGTGGGACTGGTTTAGTTTGGGAACATGGTTGGCATGGACTGGTTGGACCAGTTGGTCTGTTTCTGCGCTGTGTGACTCTATGTCCCAGGTTAATGGCCAAAAGATGACCAGGTCCTTCTGCCGTTGCTGCTTGTGGCAGCTTGCTGGGTATGACTTGGGCACCACATTTCCTCATTCCCCAACAGCCGGGTACTTTTTTAAAAGGGTACCTCACTGGCACCGAAGTGCTTTGGGATGCCCTGCATGGACGTGACTGGTGCCAGGTAAATGCAGGTCTCCTGTTAACACTGACCTGAGTGACAATTTGGACCGTGGTTTGGGATTGGACTTGGGCCTGCTTTGGGTAATGTGCTTGGCTGGATTCGGTTCGGCCTTTGGCGTATCTGGCCCCCCCACCCCACCCTGTGCCTGCAACCACCCTTCCCAACATTGCTGTGACCCCCACCCCCCAACATCAAAGGTAATTGTCAAGAAAGGCACTGAGGAGCTGCCTACACTCCTGACAAATGGCTGACATCAAGGTATTTGGGTAAGCAGGGGGAGGGAAAGATACACTCCCTTCAAATGAAAGGAAACAGAATAGAGCTGAAAATTTTACTGAAGTCAGGCCTTGCCTTTTCCAGAGAGGATGTTTGAGTTGGCAACACTTTGAACTGTGTATTCAGACAGTATAACAGACACAACTTCCTGTACACAGGGTGCAAGGCTATGGCACTGTATAGACTGTAATAGTGAGACTCAGTGCTATTCCATTTCTCTATAGTGAACTGGAGTGGCGGGGGGGGGGGGGGGGGGGGCAGGACAACTTCTTTTTTGATGAGATTCCTCTGATTAACTGCGACCAATATTTCGCCGTTTCCTCTACAAGCCTCCCAAAATTTATTCTGGAATATTCCCTTCTTTGCATGGAACATATACACAGAGCTATTGCAAACCACAGGTGTTAAAGGCTAGGCTTCTTCATGCAGCTTTATGGACCATCTACCAGCATTCCTGCTGGAGCTTGAACGGATGAATTAGGAACAGGAACATGCCGTTAAACAAGATAGGTCCTGTTACTCAATTAAAGGATAAAGATGAGGTCGCCATTGTCTTACCAGACAATAGGGCTAAACTCGCCTCAGAAAGAGACGTCGG
Source organism: Stegostoma tigrinum (assembly GCF_030684315.1). Classification (NCBI taxonomy): domain Eukaryota; kingdom Metazoa; phylum Chordata; class Chondrichthyes; order Orectolobiformes; family Stegostomatidae; genus Stegostoma; species Stegostoma tigrinum. Next base: position 10,348,745 of record NC_081364.1, read on the forward strand.
GTGGTGGTTTAATCTGAGGGACACCATGCCTCAGGTGAGGAAAGAGGTTGAGAAACAACGTCCTTCATGCCAACTTCAGCCTCCACAGGAATTGAACCCGAACTGTCAGTGTCATTGTGAACTGGGGGGAGAGAAGATGGGCGCCTACTTTGACAAAGTTCTTACAATCAAATAGAACCCCTAGAGTGTGGAAGCAGACTCTTCATCCCATTGAGACTACACTGACTTTCCCAAGAGCAACCTACCCAGATCCATAATCCTACCCTATCCCTGGAACGCTGCATTTCCTATGGCTAACCCACCTAGCCTGCATATCCCTGGATCCCGTGGGAAATTTAGCATGGCCAAACCACTAACCTGCACGCCCTTGGTCTGTGGGAGGAAACTCACGCTGACAAGGGGATAGCATGCAAACTCCGCACAGGCAGTCACCCAAGGGTGCGAATAAACCCCAGTCCATGGCATTGAAGCCCTAATCACTGAGCCCACTATGCCATCCCAACATGCAACCAATATTTCCCTGTCTCCTTCGACTCCCAAAATTCCTGTGCTGCAGTATTCTAAAACGGTAACAAAGTCTATCAATCTCAGCCTTAAAATTTTCAAAGGACTCCGAATGTCGACAATTTTGTTTTCGTCAGGAAGCAGGCAGTGTTCACTATGTAGAAGATGTGAGGATTGACATGGCACAAAATGTCAGTGGTAAACACATGGAAACCAATGAAAGCAAGTTTGTCAGGCCTTACAACTAGAGCCTGAGCTTCACTCACAGCAAAATCAGAAACTCTGGAGAAACTCAGCAGCTCCAGCGAAAAGAGAAAGCAGAGTCAACATTTCTTCTAAAGAAGGGTCACTGGACCTGAAACGTTTACTCTGCTTTCTCTCTCTATAGGGTTTCTACAGCAATTTCTGATTTTGTTTCAGATCTTTAGCATCAGCTGTTTTATTTTTTTTTGTCTGAGATTCACCTGACCTGGTTCATTTCTTCTAGTAGATTTTCACCTTGACTGTGAATGAGGTGTGTGTGTGGCCAGTGTCCCACATGGAAGCCGTTGGGAGCAAGCAGCCAGGCGCAAGCCAGGTGAGTTTGAACCCGAATATTAATGAGGTGAGTCAGACCATCAACAAGGAACTTTACAAGCGTTGATCACCGTCAACTGGCGATTCACTACAGCCCAGTGAGAACTGTGGTGCTCCGCATTCAAACAGCATTGCAGATACAGCGAGATAACATTGATGTGAGATGGGCCTCACTGCACTTCCGGTCTGAATCTGCAACACAACTCCCCACAGACCCCATCATTCAGATCCCTGTAAGATTTAATCCAATCTCTCGAAGGACATGAGGAATGTTGGATGTAGGACGCCATGATACTACTGAACGGTGGAGGAGGTTGGAGGGGCTGAATGGCCTGTTCCTCTTTCTTATTATCTCTTCTTAGTGACGTTTAAGTTTTGTATTACTCAGCAATTATACGTAGAATCTTACAGCACATGAGACAACCATTTGGTCCGACACTGATGTTCAGGAGATTCTGCGGCTGGCATGGAACTGTTGTGCCGAATGGTCTGTTCCCAGTGCTCCAAATACTTAGCAATCTTGCCAGTTCTGGTGGAGTCCGTGGCTCGGTGGTACATGAACTACAGGATTTCGTGGGCTAGTTGTTCCCCTACAACTAATACCCCCGGTTATCATTCTTTATGTGTGAGTCTTAGACTGCAGACTGTTGTTTGCGTGTTTTGTGTGTGTGTGCATTTGGGTGCATGTTGGTGTGTGTATGTACGGGTGCGTGCGTGTGTGTGTGTGTTTGTGTGTGTGTGTGCGCGTGTGTATGCACTGGTCTGGGGAGGAGCGTGTGTGTGGGTTTGGGTTGGGATGGGGGGGGCTCTAACAGTGCAAGCCAGTTATGCCTGATCCCATCTTTACTAAACACACAGAGTTATGTGAGTTATGTTTTCCAGGAACTGACACTGAGAAACATGTGAGTCATGCAGTAGATTGGCAGGGTTAATTCCTGTGGACTCAGTGCCTCTACAGTGAGACATACATGAGTAATTCAGGACCGGACCTGAGTCAGTTGACAGCCTTGAGCCAGTGTGTACGGTCCATGTGCCCGGAACTGACACTGACATACACGCGAGTCATGTAGTTACAAGTGAAACTGTCTGCTCTGAGTGAACCTGAAACTGACAGCATGCATTCAAACCGTGCCACCAACTCCCACATCTTTATTACACTTTACCCTGATTTTCATTGCTCTTGTATATTTTCTTGCACCCACACGAAAGATTATGGAGTGAATGAAACAGTTTAGTGGTTTTCCGAGTATGTTCTGAGCCCGTGTATTTTGGAAAATGACCAATCTCACATCATGGTCCTTGCTTCACGCACTCACTGGCATTTCTGTGCTCAGCCTATTCTGCTTCTGAAGGATCGGGCTAGGAGGATGAGAGCCCATTTTCTGAACAGCCATTCCCCTCAGACCCCACGTTCTGACTCTGACAGCTTGAGGGGGCATTTTATCAGCAGTGCCTACATCAGTCGAGCGCAACAGGCAATGGAAAGGGTCAGACAATAACAGCAGGAGCAACACCAGAAACGATACCAACAGGAACAGCGAGATAACAAGGTGCAGAGCTGGATGAACACAGCAGGCCAAGCAGCTTCAGGGGAGCAGGAAAGCTGATGTTTCAGGCCTAGACGCTTCTGCAGAAATGGGGGAGGGGAAGGGCATTCTGAATTAAATAGGGAGAAAGGGGAGGTGGGGAGAAGATGGATAGAGGAGTAGATGGAGAGGAGACAGACAGGACAAAGAGGCGGGGATGGGCCATTAAAGGTGAGTTTAGGTGAGGAAGTAGGGAGGAAATAGGTCAGTCCAGGGAGGGCAGAGAGGTCAAGGGGGCAGGATGAGGTTAGTAGGTAGGAGATGGGGGTGGGGCTTGAGGTGGGAGGAGGGGATAGGTGAGAGGAAGAACAGGTTAGGCAGGCAGGGACGAGCTGGGCTGGTTTTGGGATGCACTGGGGGGAGGGGAGATTTTGAAGCTTGTGAAATCCACATTCATGCCATTGGGCTGCAGGGTTCCCAAGCGGAATATGAGATGCTGTTTCTGCAACCTTTGGGTGGCATCGTTGTGGCACTGCAGGAGGCCCATGATGGACATGTCCTCTGAGGAATGGAGGGGAGGGAGTTGAAATGGTTTGCGACTGGGAGGTACAGTTGTTCAGTGCGAGCCGAGCGTAGGTGTTCTGCAAATGAATCCCCAAGCCTCCGCTTGGTTTCCCCAATGTAGAGGAAGCCACAACGGGTACAGCAGATGCAGTATACCACATTGGCAGATGTGCAGGTGAACATTTACTTGATGTGGAAAGTCTTCTTGGGGCCTGGGATGGGGGTGAGGGAGGAGGTGTGGGGGCAGGGGTAGCACTTCCTGCAGTTACAAGGAGAAGTGCCGGGGGTGGTAGAGTTGGAGGGGAGTGTGGAGCAGACAAGGGAGTCACGGAGAGAGTGGTCCCTCCGGAAGGCAGACAAGGGTGGGGAGGGAAAAATGTCTTTGGTGGTGGGGTCGGATTGCAGATGGCAGGAGTGTCAGAGGATGATGTGTTGGATCCGGAGGTTGGTGGGGTGGTATGTGAGGACGAGGGGGATTCTGTATTGGTTGTTATTACGGGGAGGGGCAGTGACGGACGTGTTGACAGAAATGCAGGAGACACGATTGAGGGCATTCTTGACCACTGGGAGTGGGGGGAATGTTGTGATCCTTGAAAAACGAGGACATCTGAGACATTCAGGAGTGGAATGTCTCATCCTTGGAGCAGATGCGGCGGAGGTGAAGGAATTGGGAATAGGGAATGGCTTTTTTGCAGGAAGGTGAGTGGGACGAGGTGTATTCTAGGTAGCTGCGGGAGTCGGTGGGCTTGAAATGGATATTGGTTTCCAGGTGATTGCCTGAGATGGAGACAGGCCCAGGAAGGAGAGAGAGGTATTAGAGATAGTCCAGGTGAAGTTAAGGTTGGGGTGGAAGGTATTGGTGAAGTGGATGAACTGTTTGAGCTCCTTGTGGGAGCACGAGGCAACGCCGATACAGTCACCAATGTAACGGAGGAAGAGGTGGGGTTTAGGGCCAGCGTAGGTACTGAAGAGGGATTGTTCCATGTAACCTACAAAGAGGCAGGCATAGCTTGGGCCCATGTGGGTACCCATGGCCACCCCCTTTGTCTGCAGGAGGTGGGAGGAATCGAAAGAGAAGTTGTTGAGGGTGAGGACGAGTTTGGCTAGGTGCATGAGGGTGTTGGTGGAGGGGGACTGGTCGGGCCTGCAGGACAGGAAGAAGCGGAGGGCCCTGAGGCCATCTGCATGGGGAATACATGTGTATAGGGACTGGACGTCCATAGTAAGGATGAGGTGTTGGGGACTGGGGAATTCGAAGTGCTGGAGGAGGTGGAGGGCATGGGTGGTGTCATGGACATAGGTAGGGAGTTCCTGGACCAAGGATGAGAAAATAGAGTCCAGATAGGTGGAGATGAGTTCGGTGGGGCAGGAGCAGGCGGAGACAATGGGTCGACCAGGGCAGGCCGGTTTGTGGATTTTGGGAAGGAGATAGAAGCGGGCGGTGCGGGGTTGGGGAACGATGAGGTTGGAGGCTGTGGGTGGGAGGTCACTTGAGGTGATGAGGTTGTGGATGGTTTGGGAGATGATGTTTTGGCGGTGCAATGGCACAAGTGATAACAAGAACAGCTACAGGAGGAATGACGACAGGAGCAGTGGCAACAAAACAGCAGAGTGTGGCATAGTGGCAGTGTGACCAGCTAGAGAGCCAAACCTGGGGATGCAACCTCAAACCCTGTGATAGAATGTAAACTCAATAAATCTAGAATCGATACCTGGTCTCAGGGGTGATGCTATTACCGACTGTTGTAAAGACCTATCTGCTTTGCTAATGCAGTTTCCACATTCTTCCTGCGTCTGCATGGGCTTCTTCCAGGTGCTCCGGTTTCCTCCCACAGTCCAAACATGTGCAGGTTAGGTGGACTGGCCGCATTAAATTGCCCCATGGTGCGCAGCAATGTCAGGCTGGGTGTGTTAGCCATGGGAAATGCACAGGTCGGGTAGGGTGCTCTTCGGAGGGTCAGTGTGAACTGGATGGGCCGAATGGCCTGCTTCCATGCTGTCGTGACTCTTTGATCTGACTGTGCAAAAACCAAACCTGTGCAGAATGACCCAAACCCCCAGGTGAAATTGTGAAAGTGGTCCTGTCGTGAACATGGGCCAGTTCAGAAACCACACTGAGCTCCCTCGGCCTACAACTCTCACACACATTTTAAGACAAGCGTGTGACTTCCCTGCTCACAGTTTTTGGGGTGTGTGGGTGATTAATGTAGCAGTGTGACTGCATGGAATCGTTTTGCCCAGTGAAGGAGGAGGAATTGAGCCTTTGTGCATGAGAGCCTGTGCAGCATGGCACCGAGGGAAGATGGGATTAGTGGGAGACTCCAGCACCTTCCCACTTTGATCTCTCTGTCCTTGGGCTGTTCCAATGAAGCTTGACATAACCTCATCTTTCTATTTGTCTCTTTACCACCTCCCGGCATCAACAGTCGTTCACGTTTAACCATCTGAGTTTGGGACCTATGTTCCCAGTTTGATAGGTGGCACCTCTTTGCTAGCAGAACCCCTACACTGTTGATGGAGGCCTTTTGGCCCCATTGAATCAACACCGCCCCTCCAAACAGCATCCCATCCAGACCCACCTCCTTACCCTATCTGTGTCACCGTGCATTTTCCATGGCTAATCCACCTAGTCGGCGTATCCCTGAACAATTTAGCATGGCCAATCCACCTAACCTGCACATCTTTGGGCAGTGGTAGGAAACCCATGCAGACACGGGAAGAATGTGCAAACTCCACACAGGCACAGTCGCCTGAGGGTGAAATCAAACCTGGGTCTCTGGCTCTGTGAGGCAGCAGTGCTAACCACTGAGCCACCGTGCCAGTGAAGCTCCCATTCATCCCTCCTCTGAACTATCCGTCACTTCTTTATATGTCCAATTGTCATTATTCTATCTCCATCATCTCCCCTTTTAACATTTCACCTGACTTTGCCTTTCCCTCTTTTGAATACCCTCCTGTTTTACCTTCTTCATCCACCGGTTTCTCTCTCTCTCTGTACTCGCTGAAAGCCTGCTACCTCCGAAACATTTTCCAGTTCTGATAAATGGTCACTGCCTTGAAAAGTTGGGTGGGTGTTTCTTTTCGAGACTAAATTTGGATGCAGGCTTAAAAAACACGGGGATTTCTTTTGGAGTGCTTGTTGGATCTTCCCATTCAAGCACGTTCTCTAAGCTTGTACGAGTGCTGGGTGTGTGGAACATGCTGCTGTCAGTGGTAGTGAAGTCAGATGCTTTGGAGACTTTTAAGTGACTCTTGGATAGGCACATGGAGGATAGTAAAATGTAGGGTATGCGGGGTAGTTTTGTCTTAGTTGGATAATAGGTCAGCACAACATTGTGGGGTGAAGGGCCTGACTATGCTGTACTGTGATAATGGGAACTGCAGATGCTGGAGAATTCCAAGATAATAAAATGTGAGGCTGGATGAACACAGCAGGCCAAGCAGCATCTCAGGAGCACAAAAGCTGACGTTTCAGGCCTAGACCCTTCATCAGAGAGGGGGATGGGGTGAGGGTTCTGGAATAAATAGGGAGAGAGGGGGAGGCGGACCGAAGATGGAGAGAAAAGAAGGTAGGTGGAGGGGAGAGTATCGGTGGCGGGGGGGGGGGGGGGGGGGGGGGGGGGGGGGGGCGGTGGTTGTGGTGGTATGGAGGGGATAGGTCAGTCCAGGGAAGACGGGTAGGTCACAGAAGCGAGATGAGGTTAGTAGGTGGGAAATGGAGGTGCGGCTTGAGCTGGAAGGAGGGGATAGGTGAGAGGAAGAACAGGTTAGGGAGGCAGGGACGAGCTGGGCTGGTTTTGGGATGCAGTGGGGGGAGGGGACGAGCTGGGCTGGTTTTGGGATGCAGTGGGGGGAGGGGACGAGCTGGGCTGGTTTTGGGATGCAGTGGGGGGAGGGGACGAGCTGGGCTGGTTTTGGGATGCAGTGGGGGGAGGGGACGAGCTGGGCTGGTTTTGGGATGCAGTGGGGGGAGGGGGCGAGCTGGGCTGGTTTTGGGATGCAGTGGGGGGAGGGGACGAGCTGGGCTGGTTTTGGGATGCAGTGGGGGGAGGGGACGAGCTGGGCTGGTTTTGGGATGCAGTGGTGCTACACTTGCCCCCACACCTCCTCCCTCACCCAACAACAACTCATATTTCGCTTGGGAACCCTGCAGCCCAATGGTATCAATGTGGACTTCACACGCTTCAAAATCTCCCCCTCCCCCCACTGCATCCCAAAACCAGCCCAGCTCGTCCCCTCCCCCCACTGCATCCCAAAACCAGCCCAGCTCGACCCCTCCCCCCACTGCATGATGCCAGACATCTCCGTTAAATGCCTCATGTACGTACAATGTGTCCCCAATGTAACATGACTGGCACCACACTGGCACTGCCTCTCACATGTCTGCAAGGCCTAGCACTCAGAAGAGAAAAGGAGCGACATTAGACAGCTCAGATGCCATTGGGTCACCGACCTTTCTTCACGACAAGGAGAACGTCCATGTCTGGCAGCTTTACACCAAAGGCCTGCGTGGGCCAAGGGGACACCGAGAAAAATGGCCTTTTGCTGTCAATCCCCGTCCTGGGTTCAGGCCCCACTTGCCCTGCCTCAGTCAGGTTTACTGGGATCAGAGGGTGTGTCTGCCTTTTGTGGATACACTGCTTGACCTGCTCAGGTTTCATCCCTGACACTAGGTGTTTCACAACAAGCTGATCAACACCGAGAGGCTTCATCACTAACACTGCCAGCATTTTGCATAAATAACTGCCTCCTTTCTGATGCAGACAGATGTCCGAAGAAGAGCGTACCCAGTTGAGCTTGGAGGAAGGGGTCTCCAAACTCCAGTGGGTTTGTGAATAAGTCATTCCCATTTTTGGCGAACACAATTGTGCTTGTGAGCCTACTCCCAGTGGGATGGGATGTTAACAGTATCCGTGACGCACTGATGAGTCTAAAACAGCTTCAGAACCCTGAAGGCTGGGAGAACTGACTTGCCTGAAAGATTCTGAGAACTTCACAGCAAGGCCTTAAATGGCCATCAGGCATCAGAAATTATGACCCTGTGCCCCCAACCCAATTAAAGTGCCCCACTCATCCTTCGAAAATCTCCAGGTGGGCACGGCCAATTCTGCTGTTACTTCTGTTTGTGACTGCACAGAAGCTGGGAGGTATTTTCTGTTTCTGTTTTGCATTTCCAGTATCCAGGGTATTCATCGTTTCGACGTGGGTTCAAGGCATTTTTGTGGCTCATTTCTCAGCTGCTCCCTTTCTGAAAGGCAGTGAAATCTTGCAATAATGACGTAGACTAAAATGGTGGGGGGAATGCTCAACAAATTCGCAGACCACTTGAAGCTTGGTAGAGTGATTAATGAGTCTTGAGAAGATTTGTAGCGCAGGTTGAGTTTCTGGATGTGAGTTTGGTCGCTGAGCTGGAAGGTTAGTTTTCAGACGTTTCGTCACCATTCTAGGTAACATCATCAGTGAGCCTCTGACGAAGCGCTGGTGTTATGTCCCGCATTCTATTTATCTGTTTAGGTTTCCTTGGGTTGGTGTCCAGAGACACATACGAGAATTCCTAGAAGCGTGGCATTCCAACCGAACTCCATCAACAAACACATTGATTTGGAGCCCGGTTGGAATGCCACGCTTCTAGGAATTCTCGTGTGTGTCTCTGGACACTAACCCAAGGAAACCTAACCAGATAAATAGAAAGCGGGACATAACACCAGCGCTTCATCGGAGGCTCACTGATGATGTTACCTAGAATGGTGACGAAACGTCTGAAAACTAACCTTCCAGCTCAGTGAGCAAACTCACATCCAGAGTGATTAATATTGAAGAAGATGGTTATATGTTACAGGAAGATACAGATGGGTTGTTCAGATGGGCAGACCAGTGGCAGATGGTATTTAATCCCGCTAAGTGGGAGGTGGTGCACTTTGGAAGGTGAGCGAGTATTTAATGAATGGCAGGACACTAAGTAACTTAGAGGATCATGGTGACCTTGGGGTAATTATTCAGAGGTCCCTGAAGTCAGCAGAGCACATGAATAGGATAGTTGAGAAGGCGAAATAAAAACCGAAAGCGCTGTGGATGCTTTAAATCAGGAACAAGAACAGAAGTTGCTGGAAAAGCACAGAAAGTCTGGCAGCATCTGTGAAGAAAAATATCAGCGTTAACATTTCGAGTCCGGCTTCTGTGGAAGGGTCACTGGATCTGAAACATTAACTCTGACTTTTTTCTTCATAGGCGCTGCCAGACCTGCTGAGCTTTTCCAGCAACTTCTGTTTTTGTAGTTAAGGCGGCATATGGTACAATTGCTTTCATCAGTCGTGGCATAAGAGTATTACAGCAAGGAAAAAATGTTGGAGTTGTACAGAGCATTGGTCAGGTCATAGTATGAAATTCTGGTCATCTCACTACAGGAAGGATGTGATAGAGTAGAGGGGTACAGAGGAGGTTCACTAGAATGAGAGGTAATGGGAACCGCAGATGCTGGAGAATCCGAGATAACAAGGCGTGGAGCTGGATGAACACAGCAGGCCAAGCAGCATCTTAGGAGCACAAAAGCTGACGTTTTGGGCCTAGACCCTTCATCAGGAAAGCTTTTCTGATGAAGGGTCTCAGCCCGAGCGTCAGCTTTTGTGCTCCTAAGATGCTGCTTGGCCTGCTGTGTTTATCCAGGTTCACTAGAATTAGCTTTGATTGAGAAATTGAACTACAAGGAGAGACTAGATGGTTTGGATTGGCTTCAATTGTTTTCTTTAGAGCAGAGAAGACTGAGAGGGGACATGATTGAGGTGTATAAGATTATAATGGGCACGGAGCGGGTGAACAGAGAGCAGCTGTTCCCCTTGGTTGAGAGGTCAATCACAAGAAGGTACAGTTTTGAGGTAAGGGGCAAGAGATTCACGGGGAGATTTGGGACAAAAGCCTTTTTCACTCAGTGGGCGGTGGGAATCTGGAGTATACTGTCTAGGAGAGTAGTGGAGGCTGGAAACCTTTCGATTTTTTTAAAAAATGGATGCGTACTTCAAAAATCGTAACATTCAAGTATATGGGACAAGTGCAGGAAATTGGGATGAAAGCATAACATGATGTGCAGACTCCATGGGCTTAAGGGCCTTTTCTGCACTATGAAAATATGAACCTATAAATATCACTAGAAATCTCTTAACTCCCACCCACCATTGTTTGCTATCTTTTGCCACAACCACACGAAAGTTGATGCACAACAGAACTAACTAGAAAAAGTATCGTTCCACAATGAAGATGTAGACCGGACAGACAATGAGACACCCAAGCATCAGGTTTCTAAAGCTCATAAACAGTTACTAAATAATTGAGACTTTTATGAACTTAACCTGACAACACAGAGTCTATGGGTTTCAATACAAAACAGGTGTCTGGTCGATCTTTCACGTTTATTCTGTAAAATAAGGAAACCTGCATTTTGCCACACATTGTATTTATTAATGCATGCTTAAATAGCGTAACTGTACAATCTTTTTTTTGTTATTTTACACTTTATTTTTATGACTGACCCTTGATACTAAGCAGTGGAATTCCCTCTCTAAATCTGACCACCTCCCTTCCCTCACTTTAACACATTCCATGAGCCCTATTTCTTTGGGAAGGTTAATTTGTATGAAGATTTTTTTGTGTGGTTCAGTGTCAAATTCTGTTATTGATGCTCTTGTTAAATGCCGTGGGGCTCTTTAGTATATTATGGACACGATTTTGATACAAGTTGTCGCAACTTGTTCGCAAAACCAAGTTGGAAATTTGTCACTGCAATCCTTTGCCTCTGCAAAGGCTAGACACTTAGCTAAAATAAAAGAGAAGGTTGTGATTCTATCGGAGATCTGTGTTCTTAAATAAATTGCGGAATTTGCGTTATATTTAACCGTGCTTGCTTTTGAACACTGTTGACCTGCTACGCACTCCAGTATTCACAGGCAAGTGCAATTTTGGGTGGAGTCTGGCCCACATTTTTTGGCTAAATCGTTAATTTCTCAGTGAAATTGGCCCCACTAACCCATCGCCAGTTGCCCTAATGCTGAGATACGTGTAGGTGTGTGCTCGTGTGTATGTGAGTGTGTGTGCATATGTATGTGAGTGTGTGTGTGTGTGTGTGAGAGAGAATGAATGTGTTTGAGTTTGTCTATATGTCTGTGTATGGGTGCCTGTGAATGTATATGTGTGTCTCTGTGTGTGTCTGTTGTGTGTATGCGTGTCAGTGAGTGTTTGTGTCTGTGTGTGTGTGAATGAGTGTGTGAGTATGTGTACATTTCTTTGTGTGTATGTATGTCAGTGTGTGTCTCTGTGTTTGTGTGTGTTTGGGGGGGGTAGTGCGATACAGTCACAACGCCATAGAAAGATGCAATTCAGCCCATCAAGCCCATGCCAACCCTCTGTACTGACTTCCAGAACTGGAGGTCAATGTTGCAATCTGTGTGGATATGCTGATTGCTGTGTGCAGAACACTGGACCAATTGCACACAGCCTACTTGGAATGCTGGCTGTGGCCCTGCAATTTATTTCCAATTTACATCACAAACAGCCCCCACTTTCATTGCCCTTGTCAGTACTGAGTCCCAATCATTATCATTTGTTATGTAAAAGGTTCTGCCTCACATTCCCCCATCTCCAACATCTCAATGGCTACCACTGGGTGGCTCTGACCTCCATAACTATGAAGTGCAGCAAGAGGTTGGTCATGGCTCACATCTACTCCAACCTCTCAGATTGCCTCGATCCTTGTAGTTTGCCTACCAGCTCACCAAATCCCTACAGTATGGAAACAAGCCATTCAGCCCAACAAGTCCACACCAACTCTCCAAAGAGCATTCCACCCAGACTCACCTCCCCCACCCTTTTCCATGGCTAATCCACTTAACCTACACATCCCTGGACACTACGGGCAATTTAGCATGGCCAATCCACCTGACCCTCAAATCATTGGATTGTGAGAAGAAACCAGAGCACCCAGAGGAAACCCACACAGACATGGGAAGAATGTGCAAACTGCACGCAGACAGTCACCCGAGGCTGGAACTGAACCCAGGTCCCTGGTGCAGTGATGCAGCAGTGCTAACCACTGAGCCACCCTGCTGTACCATGCCAAATGCCATCTCCCTGGTCCTATTCTCATCCCTGCAACATCTGGATAACAAGGATACCTACGTCAGACTCCTGTTTATTGATGACAGTTCCATCTTCAACACTATAATTTCAAACAAACCCATCTCTGAACAACGAGAATTAGGTACCTCGCAAGGTTGCGCGCACACCACCCTACGATACTCCTTATACACTTACAACTGTGTGGCCAAATTCTGCCCCAACTCCATTTACAAGTTTGCTAACAAGACCACCATTGTTGGTTGGATCTGAAAAATAACGAGACAAAGTACTGCAAGGAGATAGAGTGCTTAACAGCATGGTGTAAAGACAACACCATCTCCATCTACATCAGCAAAACGAAAGAGCTGGTCATTGACTTCAGGAAGCGGATTGGAAGGCCGCCCCTGTCAATACCAATGGTGCTGAGGTAGAGAAGGTCCGGACCATCAAGTACCTTGGAGTGATGATGACCAACAATGTGTCCTGTTGACATATTGACACTACGTTCAAGAAAGCAAATTGCATCTACTTCCTCAGGAGGCTAAGGGATGTCCATAAAGACCCTTATAAACGTTTATAGATGCACCATAGGAAGCAGCCAATCTGGACACATCACAGCGCAGTATGGCAACTGCTTGTCCCAAAACCAAGAGAAACTACAGAGAATGGTCAACACAGCCCAGTCCCTCACACAAACCAGCCTCCCATCCATTGTCTTCACCTGTACTTCCCACTGCCTTGGGAAAGTAACCAACATAATCAAAGACCCCTTCCAGCTATACTCTCTTTACCCCCTTCTGCTGGGCAGAAAATATTAAAGTTTGTTTACATGAATGAACTGATTCAAGAATGGCTTTCTCCCTTCCGTTATCAGACTTTCAAATGGACCTCTTCAATGTTAATATTCATGTCTCTCTCTCTGCACCTTCTCAGTAGCTGTAACACTGTCTCCTGCACTCTGTTCGATTACCCTGATGCACATGTATTGTACAATCTGCCTGTAAAGCATGACAACACTTTTCACTGTAGTGCGCTGCATGTGACAGTAATAAATTAAATCATGACAGAAACATAGTAGGCAAGTCCTGCAGACAATGCTATTCTAGATTCTCATCACCTCCTCATTGGTGGCCATATCTTCACCAACCCTAACCCCATCTCTATGGCTTGAGCCCAAAGATTTCCTCCAAGCAAACCTCCATTCCTTTCTCTCCTTTGAGAAGGCTCTCTTAAATTCGACCATGGTCAGGCTTTTGATCCCATGTAGTCATATCCCTCAATAAGGGCTTGAACTGTATCAGATTCCGAGGGGGATCGACATGGTAGGTGCAGGGGCAGGAGATGCTTCCCCTTGTGGAGCAACCTAGAAGTAAGAGGCACTATCTTAAGATGAATTTGTCCCCTACAGTGATTGGAAAGAGGTTGCCCAGGTGGATCTCTGAGTATGAGATCCCTGATTGGCCCAGGTTAACAGCCCCAATCAGTGAGCCCTGGGTGACAGCGATAGACAGGATTCCCGGGGATGCTCCTCAATATAGGGACTGGCTCAGAGCTAGCTGGTCAGAGTCCAGCTAGTATGCAACCATCAATAAAGGATGACATTGCGATGGGATACCAGCCTCCGTGGAGTTATTTTACTCCCATTTCAGACAGAACGGAGGGAAAATCTCTTCCCTCAGAGGCTTGACACTCTCTGGAATTCTCTCCGGCACAGAGCAATGAAGGCTGGGTCATTGAATATACTCAGGGCTGGGTGTGAGACTTTTTATTGACTTTGATTGACAAGGCAAGAAAGTAGAGTTAGGCCACAGTCAGAGCTTACTGAACAGCAGTGTAGGCCTGATGGGCTGAATGACCTCAGCCAGTTCCTATTTCTTGATTTCGATGTCAAATTTAGCTCAATGACGCTGCCTGGGATGATTTCCCTCCAAGGCATTGCAAGCGCACGGCGTTTTCAACCTGGTACAGAAACGGTTAATCCACAGCTGTACATGTTTGGCAGAAGCTTTTAAAAACTGACTTTGCTGTTCGCTGAAGTAGAGATGCTTAGAGTCACCAGTTCAGTGACCCACCTCACAGTCAAGCCCCCTCCCATTACCCCAGCTGCAGTCGTTTATCAAGTGGCCAGTGAATGCTGAACTCTGCTCCAAACAGGCAACCACCCTGGGCTTGCTCTCTCACTGCCAAAACACCACGGTAAATCTCCTGAAAATCCAGTGACTTCACTGCAAAGGAATTCTGGCACAACACAAAAAAAATGTCCTGTTTGTTCCTGATGCTCGTAGTGAGGCCAGGAATTGCCCCCCCGCTCTGTTTCCCAGCCAGTTTCGACTTTATGTTTTCTCGACAGACCTGTCACAAGTAGAACTATCGCCAATTATAACCTGTTCTTTTCTCTCTCCTGCTTTCCACCTGTAGCTCACATCTGGGAGCAACAGCTGGAGTGGATGAAATGCACACGGGCAGAGGAAATCACACAGAGACATACAGACGTACAAAGACACACACACACACACACACATAAACACACCCACACACACACACAGAGAAACACAGAGATATACAGACGTACAAAGACACACACAGACACACACACACACACACACACACACACACACACACACACACACACACACAGAGAAACACAGAGATATACAGAGACATTGGAGCACACGGAGACACAGATATACACATTTAGACACATAGATACAAACAGACATACAAAGACACAAAGACATAGAGACACATACAGACATATAGAGACACTGAGATACACACAGATATACACAGAGACACAAAATCACAAAGATACAAACAGGGAGTATGGATTTCCTCCTGGTGCTTCAGTTTCCTCCCACAGTCCAAAGATGTGCAGGTTAGATGGATTGGCCACGCTAAATTGTCCGTAGTGTTCAGGGATCTATAGGCTAGGGGGATTACCCTTGGGAAATCGGGTATGATAGGCCATTCGGAGGGTCAGTGTGGACTCAATGAGCCAATTGGCCTGCTTCCACACTGTAGGGATTGTATGATATACAGAGACCAGAGATACACACAGAGACACATGCAGATAGGCTGAGATGGAAAGATACACGAAGATACACACATAAACACAGATGCACATAGTCACAGTCAAAGCAGGACAAGAGGGGAGAAAACAATAAATTACAAATTTCACAAACAAGACTGTTGACCCTTAGATTCATGTGGTGGTGTAGATGGAGGTGTGATGAGCTGCTCTATAGTTGGTGATGAAGATGTGATGGGGTCATGAGGTCCTTCCAAATTTAAAGACAGAGCTC
This sequence comes from Stegostoma tigrinum, assembly GCF_030684315.1. Classification (NCBI taxonomy): domain Eukaryota; kingdom Metazoa; phylum Chordata; class Chondrichthyes; order Orectolobiformes; family Stegostomatidae; genus Stegostoma; species Stegostoma tigrinum. The sequence continues at coordinate 10,364,322 of NC_081364.1, forward strand.
CCTTTAACTGGAGGAGCAAGGTGGCTCAGTGATAATATGACTAGACCAACAATGCAGAGCCTTCAGCTAATGGTCAAGGTAGACAGGTTCAAATCCCACCATGCAGCTAATGTGATTTAAATTCAATAAACAAATCTGGAATTATAAAGCTTGGCTCAGTATTACGAAGACTATTGCAAAACCCCATCTGGTTTACTAACACACTTTGGGGGAGGAAGCTGCCTGGTTTGGCCTACATGTGACTCCAAGCCCAAAGCAATGTGGTTGACTTTTAGCCACCCTCTGAAATGGTCCTGCAAAGCCACTCAGGTCAAGCACAGTTAGGAGTGTGAAACAAATGCCAATCTGGCCCTCAACACCCAGATCCTATCAGAGAATAAAATGGTTAAAGAACACATATTTCCAGAGGGGATGGGTAGCAGCAGGAGGTTTGGGGGAAGGAAGTCACACCCAGATGGGATATTTCCTGAGAGGAGGGTTTTATAGGAGGCCCAGCTAGTGTACCTGTGTACTTGTACATCTGTGTCCCTGTGTGTGTGTGTGTGTGTGTGTGTGTGTGTGTGTGTGTGTGTGTGTGTGTGTGTGTGTGTGTGTGTGTGTGTATCTGTATATTTTACTCAGCGTCTGAGCAGATCCTTTTGTATGCCATTCTCTGTATCCATGTAGCTTGGTCTGGTTGTGTGTGTGTCTCTATTTGAGTGATTCTGTACGTCTCCCCCTCAGATTGTGCTTTCTTGCACATTCCTTTATGTGTTTCTTGATCTGTCCATGTTTATCTATAGGTCCATTACAAAAAGGAGCAATATTAGGCCATTCAGCCCATTCAATCAGAGCTGATACATTTTGGAATTCCATTCACATGCCTTCTTCCTGTAACCCTTGATTCCCCTTATTAATAGTTGTTTTGTTTTGTCAGTCTGTGTCTCTGTATGTCTAGTTCTGTCTGTATATCTGTGTGTGTGTGTCTCTCTCTGCACAACTGTATCTTTATATCTGTGCGTGTGTGTGTCTCTCTATATACATCCATGTCTGTCTGTCCCTCACTGTGACTGTGTGTCTCTCTATATATCTGAGGGTGTCACTCTTCCCCCCCACCAGCTCCCCCCCCCCCCCTTCTCTGTGTGGGTGGACAATGCTGTTCAGCCCCTTACTGGTCTCAGGTTTTGAAAGCTTCGAAAGCAGGATCTGTCAGTGTCCTTGATAATGGGAACTGCAGATGCTGGAGAATCCAGGATAATACAGTGTGAAGCTGGATAAACACAGCAGGCCAAGCAGCATCTCAGGAGCACAAAAGCTGACGTTTCGGGCCTAGCCCCTTCATCAGAGAGCTGAAACGTCCGAAACGTCAGCTTTTGTGCTCCTGAGATGCTGCTTGGCCTGCTGTGTTCATCCAGCTACACACTTTGTTATCCTGTCAGTGTCCTGACTCTTAAGCACAAACTTTTGGGGCTGATGTTTCATTTCGTTGTTGGCAATGAGAGTCTTTCCCTCTCTCTTCTTGTCCTCATCCCCTCCTGAGCACCCCACTGACAGAATCAAAGAAACGTGAGTCCAACTTAATTTTCCTGCACCCCCCACCCCCCACCCTACCACTTCAGCATTCACAGCACAATACAAACTCCAACTCCCTTCCCTATTTACATCTCCCACAAACTGTTTCCAAATGGCCCGTCCACAGGAAGTTGCTGGCATCTGGAGGCCTGCAGCAATCAGTTTCAGGCAGTCCCAGCTCCTCGGACTTCCCCCCCTCCACCCCACTCCTCTCCCGTCCCCTACAGAAACACCCCCTCGCTACACTCCCCATCCCCCACACTGATTTCTCCGCCTGGGCCAAGCAGCACAGCTGATGTTGCCAAAAACCAGCCACAGGTCCTTTACCTCCTCCTGCGTAATGGGAGCAGGACCCCTCTGCAGATGGGTTGCTTCAGCCCCCTCACATTTCATTTCGAGCCTCTCCACCCATTCCCCCCCACTCACCCCTCTCTCTCTCTCTCTCAAAAACAGTTTGGACCCGCCGCGTCGCAGCCCTGGGATTCTGCCAGTTACCATCACTGACAAATGGCACAGACGCACCTCACCAAATGTGCAAGCAGCCATTAAGAGCCCACAGACACTCCCCTCAGGGAGCAATAGCTAGCCACCCCTTTACAACCACATGCAACAGGAGCGTGTGGAGGCCAGTCGGCCCCTCGAAACTGCCCAACATTGGTGTGCCCGGCACGGCTGGTGGCAAAGATGGTGCCTGAGGATCAATGACTTTGATGTTTGTTGAGTTTGGCAAGGAGGTGGAGGTTCTGAGCTAGACCAGAACTCAAATGGAGATGGGCGCCTCTTTAAGCTACAAAGACAGAAGTCGCTGGAAAAGCTCAGCAGGTCTAGCAGCATCTGTGAAGAAGAAAAAAAGAATCAGTGTTAACGTTTCGGGCCCTGTTCTGAGGAAAGGTCACCGGACCCGAAACATTAACTCTGATTTTTCTCTCCACAGAGGCTGCCAGACCTGCTGAGCTTTTCCAGCGACTTCTGCTCTTGTTCCTGATTTACAGCATCCACAGTTCTTTTGGTTTTCACCTCTTTAAGCTATATCCCCTCATCATCTTTTATTTTTAAGCTATCAAGATGGCGCTGGATTATGGTGACAAACGAAAGCCTTTCACTATTTTATTGTAAAATACATGTGACAATAAAAATTACTCATTCATTCATTCATTCATTCAAAAAGATCATGGGTGATCCAAGTGTAACCTGAAATCTGCATCCATACCGTTTCGACCCCTTCGCTTAACAAGGATCTATCTATCTCTGCCTCACAAATATTCAAGGACTTTACTTCTAACTCCTGCTATCACACACAACCAGTCTTTCTATCGACCACTAAATCACCTGTGGCAATTATTAGCTACTAACGACCATCAGTATTTCCAACTGACCCTTCCTCAAAGTTGTTTATCTAAATTGTAAACAGTTGCAGTTCCAGCACTGATCCCTGAGGAACACCACTCATTACATCTGACCAACCTAACCAGGACTCAGAGACAACACCGTGTGGAGCTAGAGGAACACAGCAAGCCATCAGCATCAGAGAAGCAGGAAAGTTGACGTGATCCTTCTTCAGAAATGGGGGAGGGGGAAGGGAGCTCAGAAATACAGAGTGAGGAAGGGTGGGGCTGGAGAAGGTAGGTGGGATGGTGATAGGTGAGTGCAGGCAGGGAGTGGTGGCGATTGGTCAGTGAGGTGGGAGGAGCAGATAGGTGGGAGAGAAGACGGACAGATTATGTCAGGTCAAGGAGGCAGGGATGAGAGAGAGGGTTGGTCATGGGATGAGGCTGGGTGTGGGGAGATTTTGAAACTGATGAATACTTTATTAAGACCATTGGGAATATGAGATGTTGCTCCTCCAGTTTGCGTGTGGCATCATTGTGGCACTGGAGGAGATCCAGGATGGACATGTCACCCAGGAAGGGGCCGGGAGAGTTAAAAATGTTTAGCGACCAGAAGGTATTGATGATCATAACATACAGAGTGCAGATACACTATGAAACAGTTCCCGAGTCTGCACTTGGTCTCACCAATGTAAAGGAGGCCACATTGGGAGCACCGGATACAGTAGACCAGGTTGGGGGATGTACAGGTGAATCCTGTCTAATTTGGAGGGTTTGTTTTGGGCCTTGAATGGAGGTGAGGGGGGAGGTGTAGGTGCAGGTGTAGCACCTTCTGCGATTGCAGGGAAAGGTGCTAGAGGTGGCAGGGTTAGTGGGGAGTATGGAGTGGACGAGGGAGTTGTGGAGTGAGCGTTCTTTACGAAAAGCAGATAGGGGTGGGGAGGGAAATATATCCTCGGTTGTGGGATCGGAATGTAGGTGGTGGAAGTGGCGGAGAATGATATGTTGGATACGGAGGTTGATGGGGTGGTATGTGGGGACAAGGGGGATTCTGTCTTTATTTTTGTTGGTTGGCAGGGGGTTTGAGGGCAGAAGTGCAGGAAATGCAAGAGATGCAGTTGAGGGCATTTTTGATCACCAAAGGAGGGATGTTGCAGTCCTTGAAATACGAGGACATCTGGGATGTCCAGGAGTGGAATGCCCCAACTTGGGAGCAGATGCGGCGGAGTCGGAGGAATTGGGAATAGAGGATGGCATTCTTGCAGGAGGGTGTGAGAGGAGGTATGGGAGTCAGTGGGCTTAAAACAGATGTCAGTGTTAAGGCTGCCATCAGAGATGGAGACAGAGAGGGAAGGTAGGCATCAGAGATGGTCCAGGTGAGTTTGAGGTTGGGGTGGAAAGTGTTGGTGAAGTGGATGAACTGTTCAAGCTCCTCGTGGGGGTACAAGACAGCCCCGATGCAGTCATCAATGTAACGGAGGGAGAGGTGGGGTTTGGGGCCAGTGTAAGTACAGAAGAGGGACTGTTCCACATAACCTACAAAGAGGCAGGCATAGCTTGGGCCCATGCCGGTAACCATGGCCACCTCCTTTGTAGGAAGTGGGAGGAGTTGAAGCAGAATTTGTTGAGGGTAAGGGCGAGTTTGGTTAGGCGGATAAGAGTGTTGGTGGAGGGGGACTGGTCCGGCCCGCGGGACAGGAACAAGTGGAAGGTCTTTAGGTCATCTGCATGAGGAATGCAGGTGTATAGGGACTGGATGTCCATAGTGAAAATGAGGTGCTGAGGGCCAGGGAATTAGAAGGTGGAGGGTGGGAGTGGTGTCCTGGATGTAGGTGGGGGATTCCTGGATCGGGGAGAATAGACAGACACAGGGTAGGCGAAATGAGTTCAGTGGGGCAGGAGCAGGCAGAGAAAATGGGTCAGCCAGAGCAGTCAGGTTTGTGGATCTTGGGAAAGACACAGAAACGGGTGGGAGGTCACGTGAGGTGATGAGATTATGAATGGCCTGAGAGGTGACGGTTTGATAGTCAGGGGTAGGCTCATAATCGAACGGGGCAGTAGGAGAGGGTGTCAGAGAGTTGGTCTGGCCTCAGCGATGTAAAGGTCAGTGTGCCATACTACTCCCCCCTTATCTGCGGGTTTGATGGTTAGTTTAGGGCTTGTGTTCCAACCAAGACTCAGGTACACCTACACTGTTAGCCAACCCATCTTCTATCCATGCCAATGTGCCATCTTCGACACCAATTCTTAGAATCCTAGAATCCTTGCAGAGCCCAAAGAGATCATTTGGTCTATCAAGTCAAAATTTTGACATTCTGAAGTGCATCCCACCTACAGTCACCCCGTCCCTAACCCTATCCCTATAATCCTGCATCTCCCACGGCTAATCCACCTGGCCTACATTTCTCTGGAGACTACGGTAATTTAGCACAGCCAATTCACCTAACTTGGACCTAACTTTGGACAGGTATAACCAGGGTGGGAGGGGTCTCTAATTATGTTGATTGCTTTCCTGACGCAGAGGGAAGTAGAGATGGAGTCAGTGGATGGGAGGCTGGTTTTTGTGATGGACTGGGTTGTGTTCACACTCTCTGCAATTTCTTGGGGTCCCGGGAAAAGCAGTTGCCATACCCAGGCTGTTATGCATCTGGATAGGATGCTTTCTATGGTGCATCTGTTAAAAATTGTGGACGTGGTATAGGAACATTGGCTAGGGCGTTGCCCATCCCTAATTGCCCCTTCAACTAAGTGGCTTGCTGTGCCTTTTCAGAGGGCAGTTAAGTGTTAACCACATTTCTGTGGGTCTGGAGTCATGTGTAGACTAGACCAGGTAAGGATGGCAGTTTCCTTCCCTAAAGGGCATTAGTGAACCAGATGGGGTTTTCCTAACAATTGTCAATGGCTTCTCAATCATTCCAGACTTTTATCATTGAATAAAAATGTGGGATGGCAGTATTTGAACCGGGGTCCCCAGATCAATTCCTGGATCTCTGGACGAATAATCCAGTGATAATAGCCACTAAGCCTAGGCCTCCCCGATAGCAGGGCAAACGTTCAGGGGGCCGGACAACATTTTGTCATTCTGCCACATCATTGACAAAGCGTGTATTTTTTCCCCTTGTCACACCCTCCACCCCCTTCAAACATCACACCCAAGGATATATCCCACTGTCCCCAAACACAGGTCGGCTAGACATCCAATTTACCAGCACCTGGGTACCGCTCAGCAGTGTTGTGGGGAGTCAAAATGCTAACTCTTGTTTCCCTCTCTGTTGACAGGATTTGCTGAGTTCCTCCAGCAGCATAAGACACACAACGGTGGCACAGTAACTCAGGAACTGGAAATGCCACCTCACAATGCCAAGGACCCAGAATTCAAACACATCCTCAGGCTACTCTCTGTGTGGAGTTTGTGCAATGTTTGGAGGTGCTCTGCCTGTCCTTCCCCACCCACCCCCCAGTCCAAAAAAGGTGCAGGTAGGGTGGATTGGCTGTGATATAGTGTCCAGGGATGTGCAGGCTAGGTGGGTTAACCATGGGGAAATGTAGGATTACAGAAATGGGGTGGGACTAGGTGGGATGCCCTTCGCAGAGTTGCGTGTGGACTGAATGGCCTGTTTCTACACTGTAGTGATTCTATAACAGTGCCTACACCTCCAGACGAGTTTACACTGACGGAGAAGGACGTGACAGGCGCTATGCCAAAGACAGGAAAGGGGGCCATTTAAATTCCACTGCTATCCTTTGGATGCTTACACCCTCGCTGTCAAATCTGCTGATTTCCTAGCCGGGTATTACAGCTTCACAGCCCAAGCTGATTTTTTTTTCTAAAGCTATATTCTCCCTTCTTTGCATTCGCAGCTAGCAGCTGCCGGCGAGTTAACCAGTGCAAACAAAATCCCCGTATTATTGAAATAACCCTTGCATTTCCTTAAAACAAAACCATCGAACAAGAACATGCAGGCGACACATTGCAACGATTCACTCGTTTTCACGTTTAATTAAGAACATGGTTTTCTTTTCCTCCTTGAGAAAAGACCCCTACATTTAAAAAAACACACACGCACTGCTCATGTGCCCAACTACCAGCGTTCAAAGGAGTCCTGCTTTATATATCCTCTAACGCAGAACAGACTAATCAAACTCAGAGTATTAGGAGTTCTTAAAAGGGCAATCACCCCATTAAAACAAGGGCCCTCAAACCCAAGACAATTAAAATTGGGGACTATTGGAATGTAAAAGATACCCAGTTTTGAAACAAAAAACAAATTGGTATTGAAGATAATAAAGTGTGAAGCTGGATGAAAACAGCAGGCCAAGCAGCATCTCAGGAGCACAAAAGCTGACGTTTCGGGCCTAGACCCTTCATCAGAGAGGGGGATGGGGTGAGGGTTCTGGAATAAATAGGGAGAGAGGGGGAGGCGGACCGAAGATGGAGAGAAAAGAAGATAGGTGGAGAGGAGAGTATAAGTGGGGAGGTAAGGAGGGGATAGGTCAGTCCAGGGAAGACGGACAGGTCAAGGAGGTGGGATGAGGTTAGTAGGTAGGAGATGGAGGTGCGGCTTGGGCTGGGAGGAAGGGATGGGTGAGAGGAAGAACAGGTTAGGGAGGCAGAGACAGGCTGGACTGGTTTTGGGATGCAGTGGGTGGGGGGAAGAGCTGGGCTGGTTGTGTGGTGCAGTGAGGGGAGGGGACGAGCTGGGCTGGTTTTGGGATGCGGTGGGGGAAGGGGAGATTTTGAAGCTGGTGAAGTCCACATTGATACCATTGGGCTGCAGGGTTCCCAAGCAGAATATGAGTCGCTGTTCCTGCAACCGTCGGGTGGCATCATTGTGGCACTGCAGGAGGCCCATGATGGACATGTCATCTAAGGAATGGGAGGGGGAGTGGAAATGGTTTGCGACTGGGAGGTGCAGTTGTTTATTGCGAACCGAGCAGAGGTGTTCTGCAAAGCGGTCCCCAAGCCTCCGCTTGGTTTCCCCAATGTAGAGGATGCCACACCGGGTACAATGGATACAGTATACCACATTGGCAGATGTGCAGGTGAACCTCTGCTTAATATGGAAAGTCATCTTGGGGCCTGGGATAGGGGTGAGGGGGGAGATGTGGGGGCAAGTGTAGCATTTCCTGCGGTTGCAGGGGAAGATGCCGGGTGTGGTGGGGTTGGAGGGCAGTGTGGAGCGAACAAGGGAGTCACGGAGAGAGTGGTCTCTCCGGAAGGCAGACAAGGGTGGGGACCAAATGTCTTGGGTGGTGGGGTCGGATTGTAGATGGCGGAAGTGTTGGAGGAATTGATTTTTTTCCAGCAAATTGATGTGTTGACGGCTATCTTGCTCTGATCTCCCAAGGGAAAAGTTAAATTTTTACATCTAATGTGGGTATTATCTCCTTGAACCCTAATGTGATCCATCTGTCTGTACTACTGAATGTTGCAGCTCTAATTCCCCACTCCCCATTAGAACCCCAAGGTACAGCTCTGGGGGTTAAGTCGATCTGTGAGCTGGGTAGCTGGGTTCCCTCCCTCTCCCCCAATGCAGAATGACACCAGCAACCTGCGTTCAAATCCTGCACCAGCTGAGGTTACCAGGAAGGAGATAATAAAGTGTGGAGCTGGATGAAAATAGCAGGCCAAGCAGCATCTTAGGAGGGATCCTAAGGGTCTGGGCTCAAAACGTCAGCTTTTGTGCTCCTAAGATGCTGCTTGACCTGCTGTGTTCATCCAGCTCCACACTTTTGTTATCTCGGATTCTCCAGCATCTCAGTTCCCATTATCTCTGTTACCAGGAAGGACTCTCATTCACAACATTTCCAACCCCTACCACCTCCCCCCCTCCCCCCACCACTGTCTAAGGCATGTTGACTCCCAGATCAAACAAGCACCAGTGGTCTCTCACTCTCTGTCTGTTGTGCGAGAACTGCCCAATGGTCTCCAGTAGGACTTTAGTGACTTCACCTTGGCCAGCAAAATGTGCATTTGGTCTGGGATTAAATTGTCAACCAACGCCACACGTTATTCAGTTTCAAAAGGAAAGAATGTATTTCCTGGTGGGACTCTATACCTTTAAGAGAATAGATGTATTAAATAGATGAAAGAGAAAAACAGAAAGAAGTGTTGATGGGGTGGGGCGCAGGAGTGATGTGAAGTGTCATAGAGTCATATAGCACAGAAAGAGCCCCTTCCATCCAACCAGTCCATGCCAACCATAATCCCAAACTAAACTAGTCCCACGCTTGGCCTATATCCCTCCAAACCTTTTCTTTTCATGTACCTAGCCCAGTCTTTTAAATGTTGTAACTGTACCTGCACCCATCACTTCCTCTGGAAGATCATTCCACACTTGAACAACTCTCTCTGTAAAAAAAGTTGCCCATCATGTCTTTTTAAAATTTTTCTCCTCTCACCTTAAAATATGCCCCCCAGTCCTGAAATCCCCCACCCTAGGGAAAAGACATTGCCATTCACCTGATGTCTCACCTCATGATTTTATTAACCTCTATAAAGTCACCCTGTAACCTCCTATGCTCCTATGAAAACAGTCCCAGTCAATCCAGCCTCTCCTTATAACGCAAACCCTCTAGTCCCAGCAATATCCTGGTAAATCTCTTTTGAACCCTCTCCAGTGTAATAATATCCATCCTATAGCAGGGCAACCAGAACTGGACAGAATACCCCAGAAGAGGCCTCACCAGTGTCCTGTACAACCTCAACATGACATCCCAACCCCTGTACTCAAAACATCTGAACAATGATGGCAAGTGTGCTAAACACCTTCTTAACCAACCTATCAACATGTGTCACAAATTTCAAAGAATTACACACCTGAATCCCTGGGTCTCTGATCCACAACACAACCCAAGACCCTCCCATTAACAGTATAACTCTTGCCCTTGTTTGTGTCACCAAAATGCAATATCTCACATTTGTCCAAATTAAACTCCTCAGCCCATTGACCCAATTGATCAAAATCTCTTTGCAACCTCAGATAACTCACTGACAGTCCACTATACCACTTCGGTGTCATCCACAAACTTACGAACCATGCCTTCCATATTTCCATCCAAATCATTATAAAAAAAAGATTGTGAGGAAGGTCACACAAACACAATCACGAACACAAGCCAAACGACCAGTTGCTGGGCTGTAAATTTCAATTGGCAACTGGGCATCAGAAAAACAATTAAAATAAGATTCCAGTGGAAGACTTTCAGTCAATGGCCTCTGTTGGAAAGTGGGGGTGTGTGAAAATCAAATGGGGCAAATGCACAGTTCCATGGAGAGGCTAGAACTCAATGTGAAAGGGACAAGATCTTCGGGGTACAAGTGGACATCGCTTCAAGACACAAGCAGGCAGCAATTTCAGGGAAAATGCATCATTGTCTTCAAGACAAAAAAAGGTTTTTCAAATCGAGACACATGAGACAGTCAAGACTCACATTTGCATCTTTTATTTTGCAGCTTATTCTATGTGGAACAGGGTCGTTAGTCTCATCTGAAGGCAGGGCATGGTAATGTAAGAACATAAGGAACACGAGCGGGAACAGGCCTTCTGGCCCATCAAGCCTTGTTCCACCATTGAAGATGATCACGGTTGATCTTTTCATGGACTCAGCTCCACTTACCCACCCGCTCACCATAAATCTTAATTCCTTTATTATTCAAAAATCTATTTTTGCCTTAAAAACATTCAATGAGGTAGCCTCAGCGCTTCACCGGGCAGGGAATTCCACAGATTCATTACCTTTTGGGTGAAGAAGTTCCTCCTCAATTCAGCCCTTAATCTGCTCCCCCATATTTTGAGGCCATGTCCCCTAGTTCTAGTTTCACCTGCCAGTGGAAACTACCTTCCTGCTTCTACCTTATCTATTCCGCTCATAATTTTATACGTTTCAATCAGATCCCCCATGATTTTTCTAAATTCAAATAAGAATGGTCCCAGTCTACTCAATCTCTCCTCATGAGCCATCCCTATCATCTCTGGAATCAACCTAGTGAACCTCCTCTGCACCATGTCCAGTGCCAGTACATCCTTTCTCAAGTAAGTGTGACTCCAAATAAAGTGTGGCCAACCAGGAAGTCTTTACCACAGATAACACAGTGTGGAGCTGGATGAACACAGCAGGCCAAGAGCATCTCAGGAGCACAAAAGCTGACGTTTCGGGCCTAGACCCTTCATCAGAGAGGGGGATGGGGAGAGGGAACCGGAATAAATAGGGAGAGAGGAGGAGGCGGACCGAAGATGAAGAGTAAAGAAGATAGGTGGAGAGGAGAGTATAAATGAGGAGGTAGGGAGGGGATAGGTCAGTCCAGGGAAGACGGACAGGTCAAGGAAGCGGGATGAGGTGGTAAGTAGGAAATGGAGGTGCGGCTTGAGGTGGGAGGGAGGGATGGGTGAGAGGAAGAACAGGTTAGGGAAGCGGAGACAGGCTGGGCTGGTTTAGGGATGCAGTGGGGGGAGGGGAAGAACTGGGCTGGCATCACAAAACCAGCCCAGCTCGTTCCCTCCCCCCACTGCATCCCAAAACCAGTCCAGCCTGTCTCCGCCTCCCTAACCTGTTCTTCCTCTCACCCATCCCTTCCTCCCACCTCAAGCCGCACCTCCATTTCCTACTTACCACCTCATCTCGCTTCCTTGACCTGTCCGTCCTCCCTGGACTGACCTATCCCCTCCCTACCTCCTCATTTATACTCTCCTCTCCACCTATCTTCTTTTCTCTCCATCTTCAGTCCACCTCCCCCTCTCTCCCTATTTATTCCAGTTCCCTCTCCCCATCACCCTCTCTGATGAAGGGTCTAGGCCCGAAACGTCAGCTTTTGTACTCCTGAGATGCTCTTGGCCTGCTGTGTTCATCCAGCTCCACACTTTGTTATCCTGCATTCTCCAGAATCTGCAGTTCCCATTATCACTGATACCGTCTTTACCAGAGACTGTAACAGAAGCAATTGCAGGTCAGTAATTGGCCCATTTGATTACACTATCGTTGCATCATTCTGTGGCCAGCAAGGCTTGGATCAGAACTCAACCTGTTGGCTCAGAGACAGTAAGAATGCCAACTGCACCACAAGACCTCATCAGGGAAAGCAGCAAGTGTTCCATCAGGAAAAAATAATTGAGGCACTGTCTTCAGAAGAAATAAAATGTCAAAACCTTCAGGTTAAGCGAAAAAACGCATCTTCGGGGAAAGGAACCAAAAGATTTGAGGCAAAACACTCCAAGCCTTTGCGAGATAGAGAACAATGACTATTGTTGAATCAAGCCACTGGACCATGTGCTGATCCAATACTGTAACTGTCTGAGTCATTCACCAAAATTGGTCAACTTGGATTTCTCTTTATTACTGTTAATTAGAACAAAGGAGCCTTTCAACAGGCTTTTCAGCAGCCCCAAATAAAATGCATTTATTTCTGGCAAACTTATTCTTTAAACAGTGGCAAACTGTTAATCAGCTAAGCTACTATGTGAATTAGACCATGCACTCATTTTCCCAACAGGTACACACATCATACAGAGACAGTACAAAGACATACACAATTCTACAGAGCTATTATGGGCAGGGAGAAAAAATTAAAAATTCAAAGAAGAAACAGCGCAGTTCCCATGTATCAAGGGTAAATTCAGTCAAAAAGGGGGTTGCCATCTCACAGTTTCTTCCAATTCCTTTCAATGTGATCTGATTTCTGACAGTCACAGAATAACCAGTAACTTTCAGATTAGATTTCAGATATCATTTCAGAGACTGGAGTTCTGAAATGTAAACTTTAAATTCTTTTAAACTACTTCACTAAGCAAAATTTAGAGAGTGCTTGCTGCTTTCAGCTTCAACCTCTGACACTTACTAACAGAGAAAGACAGTACTGCATCCCTGACAATCCCTCCAGCAACTGCCCATAGCTTCTAGGTTCAAGCTGAAAAAGCGTACAGCATCTCGGGTCACAGCCTGTTGTTAGGTGGTAGCAGTGTAGATACATTAGAGTATTCTAGATCTTTTTGCACAGCAAATAAAGCAATAAAACTCCACTTTATACCACTCTAAAAACTTTGCTGAACAAAGCTTTCCAAAATTGTTTGCTTTTTGCAAGCAACAATGAGCCTATAGTTTCCTTTAAATCTTTGATTTTCCACAGTTCTAATTAATCACACAATGAGTCCTTTGTATTGCAGTAATATCCAAATGTCCATTGTCTGGTTCTCACAATCCATAAATATATGCATTCTTAACACTATTAACCTAACCAAGATCATTGCTTTGTTCTCTTCTCGACAATGACAATGACTCTCTTTAAGATAAATCAATAGCAAGAAGTGCTACAGAGTCAGAAGGCACAGAATGTGGGTGGAGTTGATGAACCATAACGGAGAAAAGACCTTGACCAGAGCGGTGTTCAGGCCTCCTAGAAATAGTCAGAATGTGGGGAAGAAAATAGATCAGGATAGAAAAGGCACTATCACAATAATTGCGGGAGGCTTCAATTTGCAGGTGGACTGGGAAAGTCAGGCTGGTAGCAGATCTCAGGAAAAGGAATTTGTCGCATGTCTATGAGATGGGTTTTTTTTGGAGCGGCTTGTGGTAGATTGCACTAGGGAACGGGCCATTCTGGATTTGGTCATGTGTCACGAGGCAGAGTTGATCAGGAAGCTTAAGGTGAAGGAATCCTGAGGGGCAGAGATCACAATATGATAGAATTCATCCTGCAATTTGAGAGAGAGCTGTATTCAGATATAATGCTATTACAACTGTGTAAAAAGTTAACAACAAAGACAAAGGGAGGATTTGGCCTGAGTTGATTAGAAGAGGAGCCTAGCAGAATGGTAGAAATTTCCTGGGGGTGAATCAGGAGGTACAGTGGAAATTCATCCTAAGATGAATTTCACAGTGGAAGAAACCAGTAGCATACCAGAACCTCAAGAGAGTTGGGGGGGTAAAGATGAATGTGGTGGCCATCACTAAGGAGAAGCTGCTGGGGGAGCTGAAGATCTGATGATGGATAAACCACCTGGACCAGATGATCTATACCTCAGAATTATGAAGGAAATAGCTGAGGAAATTATAGAGGTATTGATCGTGATCTTTCAGGAATCACTGGAGTCAGAGAGGGTCCCGGAGGACTGGAAAATGGTTGCTATAAACCCTTGTTTAAAAAGGAAGGCAGAAGACCCAAAATTACAGGCAAGTTAGCTTGACTACGGTTGTCGGTAAGATATTAGATTCCATTATTGAGGATGAGATTGCAGAGTATTTGGAAGTGCACGGTAAAATAGGATGGAGTCAGCATGGGCTCATCAAGGGGAGGTCATGTCTGAAAAAATTGTTAGGTTTCTTTGAGAAGGAAACAAAGGAGAACCAGTGGACGTGATATATTTGGATTTCCAGGTCTTTGACATGGTGCCGCATAGAGGGCTGCTAAATAAGATGGGAGCCCATGGTGTTTGGTGGAAGGTACTGGCATGGATAGAGGATTTTCTGACTGGCAGAAGACAGAGGGCAGGGACAAAGGGGTCTGTTTTAGAATGGTGGCTAGTGGAGTTCCACAGACGTCTGTGTTGGGACCACAATTATTCATGTTCTACACTAACAATCTGGACAAACGTACTGAGGGCATTGTTGCTAAGTTTGTAGATGACACTTGGGTAAGTGGAGAGACAGGTATTGTTAAGGAGATGGGGAAGCTGTAGAAGGACTTGATTAGAGTAGCAGAGTGGATAAAGCAGTGGCAGGTGGAATACAATATGGGAAAGTGTGAGGAAATGTACTTTAGTAGAAAGAATAGAGGTGCAGATTATTTTCCAAAACAGGGCAAGTTTCAGAATTTGAAACACAGAGGGGCTTGGGAGTCCTAGTTCAGGGTTCTCTTAAGGTTATCATGCAGGTTCAGTTGGCAATTAGAAAAGCAAATACAACGTTAGCATTCACTTCAAGCAGGCTCGACTACCAGAGTAGATATGTGCTGCTGAGGCCATATAAGGGTGTGGTCAGACAAAATTTGGAATATTATGAGGAGTTTTGGGCCTCATATCTAGGGAAAGATGTGCTGTAATTGGAGGGGGTCCAGAGGAGGTTTACTTGAATGATCGTGGGAGATGAAGGGCTTGCCATGTGAGGAGGGGTTGAGGAATCTGGGCCTGTACTTGATGGAGTTTAGAAGGTTAAGGAAGATCTCATTGAAACTTACAGAATACTGAGAGGCCTGGATAGAGTGGAAGTGGAAAAGACGTTTCCACCAGTTTGACAGATTAGGACCAGAGGACACAGCCTAAGAGTGAAGGGATGATCATTTAGACCTGAGATGAGGAGGAATTTCTTCAGCCAGTGGGTGGTCAATCTGTGAAACTCATGGCTGCAGAGGCCAAGTCATTGAGTGTATTAATTTAGAGGTAGATAGGTTCCTGATTTGTAAGGGAACCAAGGGTTACAGGGAGAAGGTAGGAGAATGGGGTTGAGAAACATATCAGTGATGATTGAATTACAGAGCAATGGGCCAAATGGTCTAATTCTGCTCCTGAGATAGTAGGAACTGCAGATGCTGGAGAATCTGAGATAACAAGGTGTAGAGCTGGATGAACACAGCAGGCCAAGCAGCGTCAGAGGAGCAGGAAAGCTGACGTTTCGGGTCTGGACCCTTTATTTCCTAAGATGCTGCTTGGCCTGCTGTGTTCATCCAGCTCTACACCTTGTTATCTCAGATTCTCCAGCATCGGCAGTGCCTACAATCTTAGAAATGTTCCCTTTGATCGCAGGGTATGTGGCCCTTTAGGGTAATGTATGCCACTTCTGGTAAGTGTAACTGAGCCAAATTACGAGCTTGACTGATTACCTTAAACTGGTTAAAAGCAAAATTCTGCAGGTGCTGGAACTCTGAAACAAATACAAAAGACAAATCCCTTGAACATCCAGCCTTTACTCAACATGCTCTCCTCACAGAAAGTCACTCGGAGTCAGGGTGGTGAAGGTGGTGCCTGGCACGCTTGCCTTCATTGATCAGAGTACTGAATGCAGGAGGTGGGACACTATGGAGAGAGGCAATGGCCCTGTTATATTATTGCTGGACTGTTAACCCAGAGACCCAGATAAGACTCTGGGAACCCAGGTTCAAATTCCACCATGGCAGATGGTGGAACTTGAATTCAATAAAATGAGTGGAATTACAAGGTAAGGACGGAAGATTCCCTTCTCTAAAGGGCACCAAAGAACTAAGTGGACTTTTCCAATTGGTACCCTTTAGGGAAGGGTATCTGCCATCCTAACCTAGTCTGACCTACATGTGACTCCAGTCCCACAGCAATGTGGTAGACTCTGAACGGATCCTCTTGCAGTTATGGTCAAGCAGGCGAGTCTGTTGGAGGGCAATTAAGGGTGGACAACAAATGCTGATCTTACTAGTTATGCCCTTATCCCATAAATAAATGAAAAGGCATTATCTTGTTATGTTTACTCAATCTTACTATGCACAATTTGCTGAATTTCCTACATTGCGATGGCATTTCAACAGCAACTTATATTTATAAAGCCCCTTTAAGAGGGTAAAATTATCCCCAATTCATTTCAGGAAGCATTATCAAATTAAGTTTGATACCACTTAAAAGGAGACAGTAGCTTAGAAACACAGAAGATAAGAACAGGAGGAGGATGAAAGGTTTGGCATCAGAGGTCAACTATAAGGAACAACTGAAAGGAGGAGAGAGAATCAGGCATTAGAGCATTGCTGAGGGGTATTCCACAGCCTAGGGCCTCGGCTCAGCAATGGGGGAGCAATTAAAATCAGGAATCCTAGAAATTAGGGAATGAAGGTATCTTGGAAGGGACCTGGGGAAGAATACAGAGATGGGGATGGTTGTAGGTGGTGGAGGATGCTATAGAGATAAGGAGGGGTCAGACTCTGGAGGGATTTGATAAAAATTTAAAATCAGATCCTGCTGGATCTAGAGCTGATGTAGGTCATCGAGTCCAGGATGAGGGGTGATCAAATTAAGACATGAGCAGTAGATTCAAACAGCTCTGAAGTGATCGGGGATGTTTTGCAATCATGTAAGGTGTGTCATAAATGCAAGCTCTTTGGTTTTAAAGAGTGCTGAAAACGGACAGGGCAGAGCAGAGAATGAAGGTGAACAAACCGGAGAGAGAGAGAAGCTGGGCACAGGGAGAGCTGGATGATATATACTTGAGTGATTGAGGGTCATGTGTTGTGTTGGAATATGGGTAATTCTGCCTCTGATTTCTTAAATGAAATGGCAAAGGTCTGGAATAGTTTATATATGGGAGCTCATTGTTCCTCTGATGAAGAGTCATCTAGACTCAAGGCATTAGCTTGCTGTCTCTCCATGGATGCTGCCTGACCTGCTGTGATCTCCAGCACTTTTTGTTTTCAGTTCAGATTCCAGCATCTGCAGTAATTTGCTCCGAAAATTGAGCTGGTTACAAAACATCGCTTGAGAGGGTGACTAAGAATGAGTGAGCGGCTGGCGGTGGGGGGAGAGGGGGTGCCATTTATGTTGTGTTGCATCAAGCACACAAACAAACCCACCTCCATCTTAAAAAGCAAACTTCTGATAACAGCCTCAATTAAGACCCGAGAGCCAGGCTGCGCACAGTGAAAAGGTCAGACAGCTTCCTTGCAAAAATTACTAGAGAGTGCGCTAAGCACTAAACCCAGGTCCAGTGACCCTTAAAGTATTGTCTATTGTTCTCCCAAGAATGCACACATTGTAGGGGGAGGGGGTGGGGAAGGTATGGCTGAAAGGTGAGAGGGAATGTTGGCAACTGTTGTCCTGATGTGTGGTATCCCTGGAATGTTTATCCCAGCTGAGCACTTCCTTCACTAATAGTGCACATTTCCTCTTCCCCACTGCTTCTCCAGCACACAACCAGCACTAATAACCTGCAAGATTACTGCACAGCCCCTCTCAGTCTGCAACTTGGAGGATTCCACAAACCCTCCCTTTGTTGACTGTTGGTTTTGCCATTAGCTGCAGGGGGCAAGTTTCTTGGGGAAGTGTATAATTGCCTAACGCCCCCTCTCTCTATTGACCTCTTTCAAGGCTGAGTTGTCAGAAAAAGTGAGGAAGTCACGAGGAGTCTGTTCCTGCTAAAACCTGGGTGGAGATTTGTGTGGGAGGCAGCAGGGGGTCAATTGGTTACATTAGAAGTGTTTGAAAGCTGTAAAGGAGTGGAGCCCTCGCTCGCTTGCCATCCAGACATTCCTCCCTTTAGCAAAGCAGCAGATCCAAGATAGGATAAAGCTCAATACTATAAACAGTCCTCTATTAAAACACCATAATGACACATCAACATAAGCCATCTGGTTCATTAATGTCCTTTAGGGAAGGAAACTGCCATCCTCACCTGGTTTGGGCTACATGTGACTCCAGGCCCACAGCAATATGGTTGACTATTAACTGCCCTCTGGGCAATTAGGGATGGGCAATAAATGCTGCCCAGTCAGCAACACCCTCATCCCGTGAATGAATAAAAGAAAAAAAAATGGCAGGATGATAGGTCTGATTAAAAAAAATTATAGGCCACCAGCTGCATTACTCATTCTTAGCAATATGTTTAATCAAAATGATGCAATTTAGGGTCGTGGGTACAGCCATAATGTCACTGGGCTAGTAATCCAGATGCCCAGGCAAGCAAACAATCTGGAAGTCTGGGTCCAAATCCCACCACAGGCAACTGATGGAGTGTAAGTTCAGTTGAAGAATCTGCATCGGCGATGTTGACTGCGATAACTATATCACTGATTATCAATAAAACCAATCTGATTCATTCATGCCTTCCAAGGCAAGACGATCAGCCAGCTTTTCATGCACCATGTCACTTCAGTCTCACAGTAACGTGGCTGAGTCATAAAATACACCCTGGGCCACTCGCTCATGAGCAATTCGGGATGGGCAACAAATGTGTTCATCCAGCTCGACACCTTGTTATCTCAGATTCTCCAGCATCGACAGTTTCTACTATTTCCAGCCTTATCAGTGATATCCACATCCCATGAAAGAATAAAGATCAAAGAAAGTGAGCCAGGGATGTAGGCTTAGAACGTTTAAATTTATCACCTTAGCCGTAAATCTTGGAACTGAGGGATTGGGTCTCCCACCTCTCAGCTCCTACTATCTAGAAGGACAAGGGCAGCAGATAGATGGGAACACGACCGCCTGCGAGTTGCCCTCCAAGCCTCACATCATCCTGACTTGCACTTGCCATTTCTTCACTGACGCTGGGTCAAAATCCTGCAACTCCCTCCCTTACAACACTGTCCCTACATCCCAAAGATTGCAGCAGTCCAGGACACTGCCAGTGATGGCCACATCTTGTGAATGAATAAAGAAATTTAAAAATTGGTTGCAAAGACATGTTCAATTATGGCAACAGTGTCTGGCTGTTCCTCACAAATACAACATCTTGTCACTGCTCCTGACAAAGTGTAGGGGGCGATGTTTAGAGGGGACCAACATTTCTACCACTTCTACCTGCCCAATCTCCAGCATAAACTCCAGGAAATTCAGGGGCCTATTTATCAGATTCAGTTCCGGTGCTGCCGTCCCTCTGTTTCCTCTTCGAATGGGAATTGATCTGAAGAATTGCATAGAGTTCGCAACTATTTCTTCGATGGAGTGAGATCATTTAAAAACTATTGAGTTTAAAATGGTTACACCTGAAAATTCACCATCTGATGCCCACACGGTTTAGAAATGCCTACATTTTTACGATGCCATATCATACCCTCTGAAACACCGCAACGTTACCTCTGAACATGAATTATTTTGAAATGCAGTTACTGTTTTTTACACAGTTGATTGTGGGAAACAGCTTTCACACAGCAAGGTCATTCGACTGCAAGGGCTATCATTGGGGTGTGCCCAATTGCACTGCAGGGGCTATCATTGGGGTGTCCCCACTTACACTGCAGGGGTAAAGCAATAAGTGTTACTTGCAGTGTGTCGAGCCTTAAACTATCTAGTGGTGGGTTTGTCCCAAGAATACATTTGCACATCCTGAGCACTTATAAGTGTAAAACTTTTTAACATTATCCAAAGAGCAAGCGACAAAGTCAGCAGGGCACGAGGAACTGTGTGGTACTCAGTTTGTGATTTCATTAGACATGGCTGCAACAGCTGGCTTTGTGTACTTCATGTGTAAGTGTCAGTAGATTCCTTCCTTCCAGGGAATTCTGCCTCCTCAGGTTGTGCAGGGGAGGGGTGGTCTATGGGGTGGGCTGGGGAAATGAGAGAATTGTAGCTTGCACTGAGAAGCTCAGATGGTGAGGGAGAGGGGTGCAGACTGGGGTCGGGACAATGCTGGAGTGGAAGCAGCCTACAGGGAAATGTGGGATTGGAAACATGGAGGTAGGAAAATGGAAGGACCTGGCATTCCGGGCATGGGTATGGAGACAGTCAAGGCAAGGAATTTTCTTTTTTCATTCATTTTGTGGGATGTGGACATCGCTGGCTGGGACAGCATTTATTGCCCGTCCCTAGTTGCCCTTGAGAAGGTGGTGGGGAGCTACTTTCTTGAACCAAATGCAGTCCACATGCTGTGGGTTGACCCACAATGCCCTTAGGGAAGGAATTCCAGGATTTTGACCCAGCTACAGTGAAGGAAGTGGCAATATATTTCCAAGTCAGGATGGTGAGTGGCCTTGAGGGGAACTTGCAGGTGGCGGTGTTCCCATGTATCTGCGGTCCTTCTTCTTCTAGATGGAAGTGGTTGTCAGTTTGGAAGGTGCTGTCTGAGGATCTTTGGTGAATTTCTGCAGCGCATCTTGTTGCTAGCACACACTGCTGCTACTGAGCATGAGTGGAGAGGAGTGGATGCTTGTGAATGTGGTGCCAATCAAGCGGCTGCTTTGCCCTGCATGGTGTCAAGCTTCTTAAGTGTTGTCGGGGCTGCACCCATCCAGGCAAGTGAGGAGTATTCCATCATGTTCCAGGCTTGTGTCTTGTAGATGATGGACAGGCTTTGGTGAGTCAAGAGGTGAGTTACTCACTTTAGGACTCAGCCTCTGACCTGCTCTTATAGCCACTATGTTTATGTGGTGTGTCAGTTGAGTTTCTTGTCAATGGTAACTCCCCTGGGATATTGATAGTGGAGTATTCAGTAAAGTAACACCATTCAATGTCAAGGGATGTTCATAGAATCATAGAATCCCTACACTGTGGGAACAGGCCCTTTGGCCCAACATGTCCACACCGACCCACAAAGCATCCCACCTGCACCCATCTCCCTGTAAACCCCACCTAGTCTACACATCCCTGAACACTACAGGCAAACTAACATGGCCAATTTACCTATCCTGCATGCAGACACGGGGACAATTGCAAGCTCCACACAGACAGTCACCCGAAAGTGGAATCAAACCGAGGTCCCTGGTGCTGTGAGGCTGCAGTGCTAAGCACTGAGCTACCATGCCATGTTGGTTACAGTGTTTCTTATTGGAGACGATCATAACATGGCAAGTGTGTTGCACGAATGTTACTACGCACTCGTCACCCCAAGCCTGGATATTGTCCAGATCTGGTTGCATTTGAACAAGGACTGCTTCTGTATCTGAGGAGTCACGAATGGCATTGAACATTGATGATTGCACAATGAACATCCCCACTTCTGACCTCATGACGGAGGGAAAGTCTTGACATGGGCTTTTAGAGGTGGGATCAGTACTATCCAAATGTGAATTCATCTCTAGGAGTTGGTTGCAAAGTCCAGGCAGGGCGTTGAGTTCACTGACAACAGTTCAGTTACCCTCCCCTCCTTGCTCAGACTGGGACTATATCCTTTACAATGGAGGGAAAGCCCAGCGGAGCCAAAAA
The DNA here is from genome assembly GCF_030684315.1 of Stegostoma tigrinum. NCBI lineage: Eukaryota > Metazoa > Chordata > Chondrichthyes > Orectolobiformes > Stegostomatidae > Stegostoma > Stegostoma tigrinum. The sequence continues at coordinate 10,386,004 of NC_081364.1, forward strand.
ATTCAGCCATATCCCACAGAATGATGAGTACAACACTGGACACAAACAAGAACTTTAAATACAGAATGAACAAAAAATAAAAACTCCAACATTATTCCTTCACAATAAAGCAAATATCCTTGGCCCTTTTGTGATGAATGCACATCCAACCACATGTGTGTGCCAATACCTCTAGCTCTCCAAGTAACTTAGCCTCAAAATTAGTTCAATGTCCTTTAGGGAAGGAAACCGCCATCTTTACCAGGTCTGGACTACATGTGACTCCAGACCCACAGCAACATTGACTCTTAACTGCCCTCTGGGCAATTAAGATGGGCAATTAACACTGGCCTGGCCAGCAATGCCCGCATCCTTTGAATGAATAAAAATAAACAGAAATAAGAATAAAAGTGAAACCAGTGTAATGCGATATATTATACGTGAAATTTAATTCTGAAGAAATACACTTCCATCTTTGTGCTCTTGAGTCACATGTTAATGGTCAGGAAAGTTGTAGCCGTGATGCACAGCTTCCCTGTTTTGATAAGGAGACCTTTAACAGGTTGCTACATTGTCAGCTGATGCCACGTTTCAACCAATGAATAGCTTCCCTCATTGTAGAATGGTATGGGCTTTCCTCGCATGCATCTGGCATTTAAAATCTTAAATGAAATCCCATGCGAAGTGGGAAACAGCAAGGCAGCGTATAGTTCTGGTTATGCTGTTCCAAATGGCACTCTGATGTTCACAAAATCCCTTCCAAGTCTTGGATTTCTACAGATCCAACTAATCGTGCACAATGGTACAACTGCTGGATTTCACAATGACACACTCACCTCTGATTTGCAAGGTTGTAGGTTCAAGTCCTATTCCAAGGTGACTGTTTGCAGTGCTGAGGGGATGCTGCAGTGTTGGCCATACCGGTCTATAAGATGTAGGAGCACAAGTAGGCCATTCAGCCCATTGAGTTTCCCCTACCATTCAATGAGATCATGGCTGATCCGATACTCTTCAACTCCACTTTCCTGTCTTTTTCCCACAGCCTTTGATTCCCTTACTGATTAAAAATCTGCCCATCTCAGTCTTGAGGAAGGGCAGGACCCAGACTCTACAACCATCTGTGGTAAAAGAGCCATAGATCCACAACCACCTGAGGAAAGAAAGGTTTACACATTTTTGTCTTAAATATTTAATCCCTCATTTGGAGATTGTGCCCGCTGATCCTAGACTCTCTCATGAGGGGACATGACCTTTCTCTAGTTACTATTTCAGGACCCTCAAAATCTTGTAAGCTTCCACAAAAAGTGTTTGGATTCGATTGTAAACAAAGGTCTGTGTCCTGGTCAACATTTATCTCTTGTGCCACTACCTCACACAAAGCAATGACTTGGCCACGAGCGGTGTCAAAATACAGAGCTGTGTTCAGTCACTACTGTAATATCAGAAACTCTACTTCAATGATGTAAAGACCTTTGAGATGTTCAATTCTGGTCTCCCTGCTATGGGTAAGATGTTGTGAAACTTGAAAAGGTTCAGAAACAATTTACAGGGATGTTGGAGGGTTGGAGCTACAGGGAGAGGCTGAATAGGCTGGGGCTATTTTCCCTGGAGCGTCAGAGGCTGAGGAGGTGACCTTGTAGAAGTTCCTAAAATCATGAAGGGCAGGGATAGGGTGAGTATTTGAGGTCATTTTTTATCCCCCCAGGGTAGGAGAGTTCAAAACTAGACAGCATAGTTTTAAGGGTGAGGCTGGAAGATTTAAAAGGGACCAAGGAGCAACTTTTTCATGCTGAAGGTGGTGCGTGTATGGAAATAAGCTGCCAGAGGAAGTGGTGGAGGCTGGTACAATTACAACATTTAAAAGGCATTGGGATGGGTATATGAATAGGAAAGGTTTAGACGGATATGGCCCAAATACTAGCAAATGGGACTAGATTAATTTGGGATATCTGGTTGGCATGGATGAGTTGGACCAAGAGGTCTATTTCTGCACTGTACATCTCAATGACTATGACTCCAAATGGGCCTAAGGCAGACAAATGGGACTAGTTTAGTTTGGGAAACCTGGTCAGTGTGGATGAGTTGGATCTCAGGGTCTGTTTCCATGCTGTATGGCTCTATGGCTCCATGACTATACTGGCTGTGAAAAGTGGCACCCAATATCATCCCGAAGTAAACAGTGTCAGAGTGGCAATATCATTGGGCTAAAAACTGAAGTTGCTGGAGAAGCTCAGCAGATCTGGCAGCATCTGAGAAGAAAAAAAAATCAGTGTTAACGTTTCGGGTCCGATGACCCTTCCTCAGAACTGGAGCCGAAACGTTAACTTTGATTTTTTTCTTCACAGATGCTGCCAGACCTGCTGAACTTTTCCAGCAACTTCTGCTTTTGCTCCTGATTTACAGAATCCGCAGTTCTTTCAGTTTTTATGTCACTGGACGAATAATTCTGAGACCCAGGCTAATTCCCTGGCAAGCTGAGTTCAAGTCTCACCATGGAATTTAAACTTAATAATTAAATCCGGAATGGTGCAACTAATTCCAAGGCTTTCTTGAATAGCCAGGATGGGTATGATGGGAAGAATGGTCTCCATTTCTGACAATTCTGCTAACACTTAAGCTTTGATCAGGTTTACTTCCCTTTCTGATCAAGGTCCAAAAACTGCTGCGAGAGCTGGGTATTTCTCTGGTTTAATATGGGGCTCCACAAACTTGTTAAAAGCTTGAACGAGGCTAATTGAAAGCACACTACCTGCTGCTGAACAATGAATGTCAGAAAACACTGCCTGTAAAAGCCCCAGATGGGAAATAAATTACTGTTGTTTATGGGGGATGTTGTTGTGATGTTTTAATTGCATTCCAATGCCCACCAATTACTGCCCTCTGTATCCGCAACACTGCATTCAGTGCACTTCTTATAATTAATTAAAAACACATCAAAAATCCCCAATAAACTTCCCTTATTTCCATCTGTTCAGTGAACTGGGTGTTTGCTTTGCCAGGAGAAAGTCACTTCAAAGAGGCAGGCAAGGCTTCATTTTTAAAGTTTTTTAAAAAATTCATGCACAGGATGTGGGCATTGCTGGCTAGGCTAGTATTTATTGTCCATCCCTAATTGTCCTGAGGGCAGCTGAGAGTCAACTACATTACTGTTGGTCTGGAGTCCCATGCAGGCAAGGACAGCAATTTCCTTCCCTAAAGGATAGCAGCAATTTAGATGGGCATTTTCTGGTCATCATTAGACAACTCTTAATTCCAGATTTTTATTGGATTTAAATTCCACTCTCTGCCATGGCCGAATTTGAACCTGGGCCCCCAGAACATTACCGGGGTCCCTGGATTAATTGTTTTGCAATTGAAACATTCTGCCATTGCCCCCCCACCCCCGGCCTTTTTCTACATGAACAGGCTCCTTTGACCTCTAGACCATTCCACCTCTGCAGGAAAGGTTGGAAGTGTTGGGCCTACAGGTTGGAAGTTCTAGAAGAATTGTGGACTTGAGTAATTATCTGCATAGTGCCTGAACAGTCTCACGAGCATGAATTACCCAGCAACAATCTAATACCAGGGATCAGTCAGACGCTGAATAGGAGGAACGGATGCCTTGCGAGTGAGTTACAGATCTCAAAGAGTTGCAAGTTAATGTGTGTAATAAGGGATAGCTCAGACCTGGGTACATCCACAGGATCTAGCAAAGAGATACAGATCACTTATACACTTAATAAATGGAGAACTGGGAATGCGTTACAAGACATTGATCTAATTGAGGGGATTTAAGAGGGCTTACGTATGGATGGCAGATATTTGGGAGCAATTTAAATTCTATAAGATATTTGCTGTCTTTGTGGCACAATGGTGGTTTGTCCAGTTTGCACCAGAGTTCAAATCTCAGTTCCAGACATGATGATCACTGATAAAGTATTCATGGTGTGATTCAGTCAGCTGACAATCAGATTTTCCTCACATTCCCAAAGGCAATAAGACATGTAGCACGCTTAAAAAAAATCAAGAAGACCACACTATCTCTCAAACTGTCAGAGGAAAGTAACTGGTGGGATTTAAATCCAAAAAAGTGTGGAATTAAAAGTCTAACAATGACTATGAATCTGTTACTGCTCTTCATGAGAACCCACCTAGTTCACTAATGCCCTTCACTGACCTATGATTTTTTAAAAATTCGTTGACGGGATGAGGCCATCGCTGGTAGTTTTCTGATGAAGGTTCTAGGCCCGAACCGTCAGCTTTTGTGCTCCTATGATGCTGCTTGGCCTGCTGTGTTCATCCAGCTCCACACCTTGTTATCTTGGATTCTCCAGCATCTGCAGTTTCCATTATCTCTGGAAACAGATTACTGCTGATGCGGTCTCTGTCACTCGTGGCCCACAGACTCTATTTCTACAGTAAGAAAATAAGTTTAGGCCACTTGTTCCTGAAAAGGTTTGGGCAGGGAACATTTGTACTCAGTAGAAATTAGAAACCAGCCTAGAACAGCAGCTTTGCTCCAGAGACTGGTATCTGATACCATCACAGACAGAAAGTGAGAACACAATGTCCATCAATTTGAACAGAAAGTATAACAGTTGTGTTTTTTGATTCTTCTATTCTTTCAAAGGGATGTAGGTGTCAATGATGAGGTCCATGTTTGTTGTCCATCCCTACCTTGAAATGAGTAGTTTCCTTGACCATTTCAGAGGGTAGTTAAGAGTCACCCATTGGTTTGGAGCCAACAGGCAGGCCAGAACAGGAGTCAATGGCAGAGATAATGGGAACTGCAGATGCTGGAGAATCCAAGATAACAAAGTTTGGAGCTGGATGAACACAGCAGGCCAAGCAGCATTTCAGGAGCACAAAAGCTGACGCTTCAGGCCTAGACCCTTCATCAGAGACGGGGATGGGGAGAGGGTTCTGAAATAAATAGGGAGAGAGGGGGAGGTGGACCAAAGATAGATAGAGGAGATTTTCTTGTCCTAAAGCGTGCTCGTGACCCAGAAGGTTTTAATGACAAACCTCCATGACACTATCCCTGGGAGCAGCATTCAATTCCTGACTTATTTGTTGAATATAAATTCCACCAGCCGCTGTGGGGTTTTAACCTACGTCCCCTCAGTATTAGTGATATTAGCATAATGACACCACCTTCACCTCTTCTACAATCTGTGAACTGTTATAGCACAGGAGGCCATTTGATCCATCATATGCATGCTGCCTCTCCTAAATAGCAATCCACATTCGACACTCCCCACATCCATGTACATTCACCCTTTTTGTAAAAGAGATACTGAATATTTAGAAAATAGAGAAGAGTGAGGCCACTTTGTGAGATCAATTTATGTTAAATTGCTTGTCAAAGATTTACAATGATGCTACTGGACTTCAGGGTTTAAGGTATGATGAGACATGAGACTAATGAGGCCTGTTTTCTCTAGAATTTAGAGGGTTAAGGTGTCATATGATCAAATTCTTCACCGTATTAACATTAAAAGACACAATTGATAAACAGAAACTATTTCCACCAGTTCTGAATTCTAGAACAAAGGGTCATAGTCTGAGAATTGGACCCAAGCTGTTCAGGAGAGATGTTAGGAAGGACTTCTACCCAGAAAGGGTGGTAGGGGTTTGGAACTCTCTTCCACAAATGTCAGTAGGTTCTGGATTTTACATCTAAGATAGATACATTTTTGTTAAGCAATGGTATTGAGGGATATGGGCCAAAGGCAAGAATGTGGAGTTAGGCCACAGATTTTTCATGATCTCACTGAACGGTCCTACAGGCTCGAGGGGCTGAATAAACTACTCAGAGCACAGAAACTGACCCTTTGGTCCAATCGCTCTGTGGAGACCACAATCCCAAGCTAAACTAGGTCCACCTTTCTGGACCTTGGTCCATATCCCTGCAAACATTCCTTTTTTATGTACTTATCTAACTCCCGTTCCTATGTTCCAAAATCTCTGTGACTACGTAACTGCAGACTTCTGTGGTGACTAACACAAGTTAATTCAATACAAAGTGACTTTGATATTAACTTGCATATTGACATGCCGTTGGTTCACTGAAATACATACAATCTGTTCCCTCCCAGTCTTGTCTTCAAGAAGGTAGAACCGGCCCATTCCGTGCAAGTGATACCATCGAGGACTCAGCCGGCTAAGAGCAGTCTGCAGTAAATCACTTTAGCATACCTATGATGGGCCGAATTACATCCGTCAGGGTTGCAAGAAAACGCACGCCTCCTTCTTATTGACTTTTCTATTATTGGCAGGGTGCTTGTGAATGAAAGCATGGGGAGGGATGTTAGAAAATGCAATACCATAGTCTCAGTGAGCACTGGGAGGTGTAGAACTCCATAACAGTAGGGAAGTAACTTTGTTGTATACATTGTATGTTGCTCTGTCACTTACCCATTTTCTCGGTCTCCCTCTAGGCCGTTTCACTCTAGGCGGCTCTGCTTTCTGCAGATACAGACAATAGGCAATTAGACAATTCAATTAACAAGGGGTTCAATTACTCAAGAACAGTTTGAACATTGCCGAATTTTGGTGTTTTGTTAAGTTTCATAGTCAATATTTCAGGTAATGATAAAAGACATGCTTACAATAACATCACTGCATTGTAATTTGTAATCCGTGGTTATACAGATCTCATACTCTATCTTACCCTGTATCATGTGAATCATTGCACTCTACTGGAAGCATGCTCATCTGTTGCAACTCAACAGCTTAATATTCGCCCAGATACTTATATGCCCGAGGAATATAATACTTGAACACAACAGTTAGTTCTGATAGCAGCCTGTTAAAGTACGCAATGCCACAATATCCACATTTCTTACTGGAAAACGTAAATATTGCCACATCAGTTGATAACACCCTGTTGGTGACAAACCCATACTAATTGCTCCCAATCATTGAATCCTATGAGCTTATAGCTGATGCCATTTTATTTGGAAAAAGATGTAACATTATCCAGCATTTACATCCATTGCAGGAATACCCAAGGACATATTTTCTGCACCATCTGTGTTAATTGACCAAGTAGAGGGCTATATTGGTGCCCTGTGCAAATCATCAGCACAGTGAGACAGCAATTATTCCAAGCAGCAATTAGATCCTCAGGACAAAACAGCAAGAAAGGAGGAGTGACAGGAATTTAAAAAAGAGTTTGGGCCACTAAATACTGGCAAGGCATGAATAAATGTTTGCGATATGCCTAATTCTGCACATTATGAAGAGGCCACTGTGCAATGTGGTGAACACCAGTTCTGAACCAGTGGGGCAAATCTTCATTATACTATAGTTTTGTATTCCTTTTCTTGAACAACACCCAGTGTTCCTCAAATTAAAAAAAGAGCACATCCAGATATTTGAGTGAGGACAGGCTTGAGTTTGGGTGTAAATCCCTTTTGGGCTACTCACACATACCTGAGTGAGGTACCAACCAACTGTGAAAAACTGCCCCAGTCATGGGTCAGTGCATGCAGGAGAAGATAGAGGGCATCATAAAGTTCTCTTTCCTTTTCAAAGAACTAAATTAAAATGGGGGTCAACAAAAATTGTCTCTCCTGCAAAGGGACAGAAAACAGATGCCAAATCTTTACTCTGTTCTGAAGAAGAGTCAGATCAGACTCAAAGCTCTAACTCTGTTTCTGTCTCCCAGATGCAGGCAGATCCTCACTCCCAAGCCAGGTAACTCGAATTGGGAAGTTAGCTTGGAGCACTTACTGAAATAAGTCTTCAAAGGCCAGCATACCAGCACCAATCGCCCAACATTTACAAATGCATAGCCTTTGACAACAGTACTGCCTCCCACTGAGTCAGGCATTCAAGGGGCTCCATATCTCTCACGCTCACCCTTTTATGTCAGCCAGGGCTCCCTAATTAGACCAGACTAATAGCTCCAATCAAGGAACCTGTATTCTATTTAAAAAAAAACCCAAAAGAACAGCGGATGCTGTCAATCGGGAACAAAAATAGAAGTTTCTAGAAAAGTTCAGCAGGTCTGGCAGCATCTTAAGAGTCATAGAGTTCGAGTCACTTGGCACAGAAACAGACCCTTTGGTCCAACTAGTCCATGCCGAATATAATCCCAAACTAAACTAGTCCCACCTGCCTGCAATTGGCCCATATCCCTCCAAATAGTACTACTTATATACTTCTCTAAATGTCTTTTAACCATTTTAATTACCCACGTCCATCGCTTTCTCTGGAAGTTCATTCTACACAGGGACCATTCTCTGTGTAAATCAAATTGACCCTCACGCCTTCTTAAAATCTTTCTCTTCTCACCTGCAAAATTTGCTCCCCTGTCTTGAAAGCCCCCACTCTATGGAAAACACACCTATCATTTGCCTTCTCTATGCCTCTCATGATCTTATAAACCTCGAGAAAGGTCACCCCTCAACCTCCTATGGTCCAGTGAACAAAGTTCCAGCCTATCCAGCCTCTCTTTATTATTCAAATTCTCAATTCCTGGCAGCATCCTGGTAAATCTCTTCTGAACTCTCTCCAGTTTAACAATATCCTTCCTACAACAGGGAGATCAGAACTGGACACAGTAATCCAGAGGAGGTCTCACCAATGTTCTGTACAACCCTAACATAATGTGTCAACCTCTACACCCAAAAGGTCTGAGCGATGAAGGCAAATGCGCTAAATGTCTTAACCACCCTATCTCTATGTGATACAACTTCAAAGAATTGTCTTATTGACTAAAAATACAAGAGACAAATTTCAAATTGAATTTCATGTTTTTTTTAGCCCATATACTGTGTTATTTATTCTTTAGTTAATAACGTGTTAGGCTGCTCATTTAAAAAAAGTGCTTGACATATTTTCTTCATTGGTACAATACATCTATTACTTTTAAGCTGCCGATGACAGATTATGCAATTTTCTACTTAGCCATCTGTGAGGAGAAAATCAGAGTTAACATTTCGGGCCCAGTGTTCTGAGGAAGGGTCACAGGACCCGAAACGTTAACTCTGATTTTCTCTTCACATTTGCTGCCAGACCTGCTGAGCTTTTCCAACTCATATTCTATGATGTCTAGGTGACTAATAACCACTGCATGTACCTTAGGAAAAGATCCTCCTAACTTCCTGATTACACTCCCAGGGTGGGTGTCGGTGTGAGTATGGGATAGATTTTCCCTTGGACAGAGATGGGAAGCAGTCACAGGAGCTACCAAGCACCAAAGACAGCTGTTGAGAAGACTCATCCCCGTTCTCTAGAGACTTTGTTCCATCTGTTATGTTAAATATTTGTCCCTCTATCCCGCACCCTCTCACACCCCATCAACTCCCCTTCTCAATCTCCATGACCCACCCAAACCACTCATGCCTCACCCATCCCTCAGACCCCCCCCCCCCCCCCGCTAACTGATGCCAGTGGGTTTCTCTGTAACCACTGCCCTTTTTCCTTAAACCTTCTGTGTTAACTCCCCCAGCGGTCCATTTGGGTAGACCTCAGGAACTGTGTTAGATGAAATAAAGTTCTAAACATCTATTAAAAGCTTTTACCATCAATAACAAAGCTCAATTTGAACTTCAGGAGTCACTCAGCTACTTAATCACTTATTAAAACAAATAAATTTGCATTCATGATCCTACATTAAAGCTATTTAGTCCTTTAATAACCTCTTTGAGCTGTCAATCAAACTGTGAATTTGCAATTCCTGTTGCTGGGTTAGTTGTAGTTGTTAAAAGCCAACTCTTTATTCATTAATGGGATGAGGGTATCCCTGACTAGGCAGCATTTATTGCCCATCCCTAATTGCCCAGAGGACAGTTCAGAGTCAACCACATTGCTGTGGGTCTGGAGTCACATATAGGCCAGGCCAGGTAAGGATGGCAGTTTCCCTTCTAAAGGACATTATTGAACCAGATGGGTTTATCCAACAATCGATAATGGATTCATGGTCATCGTTAGATTCTTTGTTCCAGATATTTTACTGAATTCAAATTCTACCATCTGCCATGGCAGAATTTGAGCCCAGGTCCCCAGAATATTATCCGAGTCTCTGGATTAACCGTCCAGCAAGAATACTATTAGGCCATTGTCTCCCCTATATTACATTATATTATTAACATAACTATTAAGGTTACAATGATAGGTGAAATCCCAGAGAACCGCAGGGCTGTTTTCTGATTAGACAGGGATGACTAGTGGTGGTTTAATCCAAGGGTCACTATGCCTCAGGCGAGGGGAGAGGTTGAGAAGGTAGGACCTTCATGGTGACTTCAGTCAGCTGCAGGATAAGGTCAAGAATCACCTATTACAAATAGTGAAACAGATCTATTTCAACTCTTACTGAGACACGCAGGCTGGTTCCTAGCAATTTTTTTTAAAGGGCAGGAGATTGAAATACCTCCACAGCTCCAGGTTTGTCAACTCTGACCGACATCGGCTGGTCTGATTTTAAAAAAATTCAGGGGGTTGGGGAATTAAATATCCTGACGGCCTAACAATTCTCCATAATTTATTTGACCTTCATGAGCATGTATGACTTCTCCATGAATTGATGCTCCCCACATAGCGGTTAATGCCTTTCCTACAATGAAAACAGAGAGTCTTTGAACTGAGTTCAAGTGGCTCTTGAGTTCAGGCTTCTCTTCAGTGCCCAAGTCACACAGCAGACACTTTCCTCACTGGTATGTGTGGGATCAGAGGCTGATCAGACCAGACCTGACATTTGTATTGGTCCTTGTAATCTTAATGAGAATGCCGTCCCAACTTTTTTGATTTCAGATGCATTTGACTAAATTAAGTTATTTGATGCAGCTGATTTTAAAATGCCCAATGTGGTTGGATTTGAACTTTCATCTTCCGGATTATTTAAACAAGATGAGTATTAAAAGCCCTATATCGTAGTCACCATGCCTGCCATTTCATATTGCTATGCCACAACATGCCTTGCCCCAGGACATCAACTAAGGGTCAAGGGTCACTGATGCTGAGAACATGTGCGTTGGCTGTAAGTTGATTGAACACTGAATTCAGACAGTTTTAATTAAAACTCTACCTTATTAAAGTCCATTTTTATTTTGGTCATCACTTGTTATGTTATTTAAACTGGTAAATTCAAATAGCCACCCCATTCACTTAATGCAAATGAAAAGACTTTTGATTAACAGAAGATAATAAAGTGTGAAGCTGGATGAACACAGCAGGCCAAGCAGCATCTCAGGAGCACAAAAGCTGACGTTTCGGGCCTAGACCCTTCATCCGAGAGAAGGGTCTAGGCCTGAAACGTCAGCTTTTGTGCTCCTGAGATGCTGCTTGGCCTGCTGTGTTCATCCAGCCTCACACTTTGTTATCATGGATTCTCCAGCATCTGCAGTTCCCATTATCATTTGATTAACAGAAGCTGTCTGACAATGATGAAGGTCAAGCTACTGAACTTAACACAGAATTATGTCACAAAACCCCTGATTTACTCTGATTATGACATTACTGCGATTATTATTTTACCACAGGATCCTGTCTTAACTCATGAGGCGAGGTTAAGGAAATTGGGATCTTGCTTTCTTTAGACTCAGGGAGTCTTTGAGCTCTCCAAGTTTACTTTTTCCAGTTTGTGAGGCGGTTGGTAAAAGTTAATCCAGGCCAAATTGTTGACTGAGGCGAACAGCTCAAATTTCAGGGGATCAGAGTAAATAAAAGCTTTGGAGAATGAAGGGTAGTCTGATCAACAGTTCGTCACACACACACACACACACACACACACACACACACACACACACAGCAAAAGAGTTGATGTCATAATTTACAAGACCTTTGAAGTGGGCCATATAAATCAATTCAAGGTCCAATTAGATATGTCTCTGGATCGGGAAGATGGATGGGTGGCCTTGACTTCAATCAGGAAGAAACAAGAGTTTATTTTTAATGTGTTAGCACTTCTGCGGCAATGTGTGGCACAAATGGAGCATTCTATGGGGCACTGTACTGTCGGAGGATCAGTGCTGATCCTCATTCTCCTGTTGAACTTGAAATTAGAGAATGAAGGGGGCTTTAAACACTCCAGGATTTAGTGATGGTTTGTGCTGACATTATTAGGTTTGACCGCTGACCCTTTTGAATTGGTCCTCGTGTCAGTACTGGCCACAGATGTCCAGAATACTGGTCAGCAAAACAAGGTGGGAGTGGGCTGGGAACACTCTGGGGAAATTAAAATATATAGTTTCTTGTTTTCTTTCAATACAATTGCTTGTTAATTCTAAAACATTGCTCAAAAGAGAATTAAGATGGGCTTGGCTCAGACGGACAAAGGGGGAGGGGGAGATTGTGGGGAAATTAAATTACACAGCCGCTTGCTCTCTTTCAATACAATTGTTAATTGTAAAAATATTGCTGAATGTCTGATTCGTCAGGACAAATGCAAGAATGCAAAATTTCAAATCACCACAGCAATTTATCCTACAGGAGTAGAGGTGTTGATTGGTTGGCATGTCAACTTTAAGTGGAGAGGTGTTAGCATGCAGGAAGCATCAGGGAACTACAGGCTCTCTAATCTCGTGAGTAATTCAAAATCTGCCTGGGGGATACAGCATATTCCCTTTATCCAAAAGATACAGATCCTAGCAAATGTAAAAACTGGAAAAACTGCGGATGCTGTAAATCCAGAACAAAATCAAAGTTGCTGGAAAAGCCCAGCAGGTCTGGCAGCATCTGTGAAGGGAAAAACGGAGTTAACGTTTCGGGTCCGGTGACCCTTCCTCAGAACAGAGCCTAAGAAGAGACTATTTGGCCAGTGCTCATGTGCTAGCTTTTTGGTAGAATGTACAAACTCAGGACAATAGACATTTGGCCTCTCAAGTCTGCTCTGCCATTAAGTAAGATCATGGCTCCTCTGTTTGTATCTCGTGTTTGCTGTGCTCTATGGGGCTTTCAACCACAGTTTGCCCTTTCCACACATTTATTTCAAGTTAATTCCAGATGTTAGAATATAAGTTTTACATCTATATTGTCAATTGTTTTAATGTTATAATTTTGTATATTAGAAGTTGCTTGCTCAAAACTGTGGAATATCATTCTCTTAGTCCCCTGAATTTCACATTTTGTCTACTTTAAAAAAATACTGGTCCCTAACCAGGCTGTAGCACATATATATTCTGAGGAAGGGTCACCAGACCCAAAACGTTAACTCTTGTTTTTTCCTTCATAGATGCTGCCAGACCTGCTGGCTTTTTCCAGCAACTTTGTTTTTGCTCCTAGCAAATGAACATTGCTTCTAGTAAATAAAACTGAGCCATCTCAGGCGCTCAACTGATTATAGATTAGTCATTAGCCTGGCTATTAGTGCACTCAGAGTAGTTCAGCCAATGTTGCCTCATCACAGAATCACATGTAACAAAAAGAGATGGAAAATTTGCTTTTTTTGCTCTGTAGAGCTGGGAGGTGCAACAATAAACTCCCCAGGAGCACATCTGACCACAGGCTACCCTACATGAATGGAAATTATTAAAGGCTGTGTCAAATAAAGTAAAAATAAAAGATTTCTTACTAAACAAGTACCTTTCGGACGGCTCGCGGTTCCTTGTTCTTGCTGCCAATTGGTCTTCCTCGAGGTCGCTTCGGAGTAGGAGGTCCAGTAGGTTCCTGCAGGAGAAGTTACACGTGGGAATTACACACTGACATAAAGTTGAGAAGCTTTCCAAAAGGTGTGTATCCTTTGAGATAATATTCTATTTGTAAATTAATGAATAGGATGCATGTGTGTAAATGTTTTAAGGTGGAGATTGATACATTTTGGATAGTAAGCAGTGACTGGTCAATAGGTAGGTAAGTACCCAAGATGCATCATTATCCACAGATCCTACTGCCAATTCTTGGTGCTACTGTTGTAAATGTTTTGAAGAAATTGTGGCAATAAATAAAGGTGTACATTTTCTGCCCAGTGGGTTGACGCAATAAAATCCTCTGTTCCTAGTTAGTGAGAGGAGGGAAATTTTTTAAGCAGCTGTGATTGCGCAAGTGCTGCCTGAGAGGGTGGTGGGGGCAAATTCAGAAGGAGTTTGGATAAATTCTTGAAGGAGTTTGGATAAATTCTTGAAGGGAGAAACGTTGCCACTCTATGCGGGCTCGGCAGGGAAGTGGGACTGAAATCGATGGCTGTTTCAAGGAATGGCATAGGTAGAGCAGAGTAGAGCTGAAGCACTGTGCGACATCTGGATGGGCAGGAATTTCCTCCAGTTCTGAGGAAGGGTCGCCCAGCCCGAAATGTTGACTCTGATTTCTCTCCACAGATGCTGCCAAACCTGCTCAGCTCTTCCAGCTATTTCTGGCTTTGCTTCTGGAGGAACAGGAGTTGGCCATTCAGCCCCTCAAGCCTGTTCTGCCAGGACTTGACAGGACTCCACATACCCACCTTTGGCCAACTTCCTTTGACTCTATCACTGTTGTAAAATGAAATTGCAAGAAAAAAATTCAAATGAAGCAAAGTACAGACAATAACATGTAATAAAGGTAAAAAATTCCACTCGCTTCTTTTTTCAAAACTATTCTTGCTCACAATGAAGACATCAAGTCTTAAATGATCAAAACTTCCAATTAGTCATTCCAAGTGGGGAGCCTATGGAGGAGAAACTAGCCATAAATGACAAGATGGGGCGGACTGCCATAGATTTGCTTATACAATGAGGTTTGACACGCACAGCCTGAAGGAGCAGTGCATCTGTTTCCAGTGCTAACCGTGGAACTCTGTGCCAAGGGTGGGTCCTTGCTAGGTTCAACATCATTTCCAACTTCAGCAGGCCCCATCAAAGCTGGCTGCCCTGCTCGCAACTCCAATGCGGAAAATATTCCATTTCCCAACATTCCAGTGTCAAAAAATTAAATGGAAATTTTTAAAAATTTGCCACAATCCCTTTCACTTGGTCAAAATTACTGTGAGATCCAAGTACTAAAGACCATAATGCACTGCAGCAGAAGTTGGCCATTCAGCCCATTGAGTCTGTTCTGCCATTCAATTCAATGTGGCTGGTCTGATAAACTTCAACTCCAGTTTCCTGCCATTTCCCCATAATCCTTAATTCCCTTACCGGTTCACATCTGTCTATCTCAGCCTTGTCAGCCTTCAGATTCACAGCCCTACCACAGATCAGCATTCCCTCGTGTTGAGTTGTTCTGGACAGTTTGGTAGAGGGGAGAGGGCAGAATTTGCTGTGAGATCGCTGCGGCCTACCTTAGCCTCGTAGGTTCTCTCACTGTCAGGTCACCTTTTCCTGACAGAGCGATGGTGGTGAACAGCTTGCTTGAGCAGCTGTCCTCACACCATTCTCTCTCACTGGCTTCTCTCATTAATTGGGAAAGGCTTTTGATGGCGGATCACCATTTGGATCACAATCAGACATTTGCTCATGTACAGCAGACCTTCAAGGATGCTTGGAGATCAACTTTGAAACATTTCCTTTTGGGGCCCACATGGACAATCCCTTGGGCTTACGTCTGCAGGCAGGGCAACTGTTTGAGCTGAACATTCTGACAACATATACCATCCCCCCCCAGCCGATGTGAGATTATTACGGCCTCTATATTTGGCAAATCTGCATCTTGCAGGATGGTCATTTTAGGTCTTTTGTCTCCTCTCTCTCCTCCATCTTAGTCACAAGATCATTAAAGGGCAATATTGATGTTGCTGTTCTTGGACCTTCATATGGTGTTCAATGAAATGTTGGAAAATATCACACTGAGAGCTACAATTTCCTGATTGCACACTAACACCGAAGAACCTTGCTTGCTAGAAATTCACGTTAAAAGACCAAACGTTTCCAGCACATTATCACATCCTCATAATACGCTGAAAAGCATTTTCCTCGCATTCCCAAATTCTTAATGTCCTGTGAGGAACCTGGATTAAGACTGTATAAATTGGAATACTTCATATATTCAGACAGCACAGAAAAGACTCTGCAGCAAGTAATGTGTCTCCTGACTGTCCAAAGCCGGTCCATCATCTAGAAGCCACAAGCCAGGAGTGTGATGGATTACTCACTTGCCTGGATGGTTGCAGCTCCAACAACACTCAAGAAGCTCGACACATAGCAAACCAGTTGAGTGGCACTCGACCATCACCTTAAACATTCAGTCTTCCACCAGTGACACACAGTGGCATCAGGGTGTACAATCACTGAAGCAACTCACCAAAACTCTCTCGACAGCACTTTTTAAACCCAGGATCGCTACTATCTCAAAAGGCAAGGACAGAAGGCGCACAAGGACATCATCACCTGCAAATTCTCCTCCAAGCCACACACCATCCAGAATGGAAATATATCACCACACCTCCTCTGTTGCTGGGTCATAGTCCTGGAAATCCCTTCCTAATGGCATTGTCAATGTACCTACACTTCAACAAGTGCAGCTGTTTAAGAAATCAGATCGCTATTGCCTTCTCAAGAGCAATTCACGATGGGTAATAAATGCTGGCCTGGCCAGTGATGCTCAGATCCCAGGAGCGCATGAAGCCAAAATGTATGAGGCCGACTTTATAAAACAGTTCACTGACTCTCCCTGCATACATAGAACATAGAACATAGAACAATACAGCACAGTACAGGCCCTTCGGCCCACAATGTTGTGCCGACCTATTATCCTGCTAAGATCAATCTACCCCGCATACCCTATATTTTACTACATCCACATGCCTATCCAAGAGTCGCTTAAAAGTCTGTAAAGTATCTGACTCCACTACTGCTGCCGGCAGCACATTCCAACACACCCACCACTCTCTGTGTTAAGAGCCTACCTCTGACATCTCCCCTATACCTTTTTACCAATCACCTTAGAATTATGCCCCCTCATAATAGTCATCTCCACCCTGGGAAAAAGTCTCTGACTATCCACTCTATCTATGCCTCTCCTCATCTTGTAAACCTCTATCAAGTCACCTCTCATCGTTCTTCACTACAATGAAAAAAGCCCTCACTCCCACAACCTTTCCTCCGTTCTGGGATACTTGATATTTTGGTCGCCCTACAATTCCTGTTTTTTCACAAATGTGGGTACTCTCCTGTGGCATTATACATGCGGCACAGCACAGGCTGTCTTACAACAATGAAGATTTGGGGAACACGGAGGAAATATGATAGGATTTTATGGAACCTTGTGGAAAATACACACACTGCACATAAGGCTTTCACTCGTTTGATCACAGAGACTTTCGGGCCAATGTAATCTTCAGGTGAAATAGGGCTACAAGGTGGGAAACAGTTGGACTAAGGTACATAGATGGAATTCAGTCCGCAAAATTGAAGGGTAAACATACTGCCTTAAAAAACTGCACAGAAGCTGGTATTCCATCACCAAGTCACCCTTTATTTACATCTGCAGAGTTCATGGACTCAGGCTAGCCAGCTCAGAGCCAGTCCCTAAGATCAGGAGACTCTCCAAGACTCCTGCTTATATCTATCAGCCAGGGGTCCCTGATTGGCCCAGGTTAACAGCCCCAGCCAAGGATCTCAGTCAATGAGATCCACCTAGCCATGGTTTCAATCACAACACTCCCTTTTATTAAATGCAATGATATGATAAATTTCAATTTGCACATTTATTATGGTCTGTTTCTGAGTCAACTGGTTATACTGTAATTACATTCTTCCACCAGGGGTGGTGCTGCAATGCTGCATTTGGCACAAGAGTGATAATGAGAAAGTTTCCATTATACATGTGGACATAGAAATTTTACAATGGAAAAAGCTGACAGATGTAAGATTTTAAATATGTTGTAAATCATTACTGTAGTCTTGAGAAAAAATAGCATCAGACTCGAGATCAATAAGGTTCTCAGGTCTGAGCAGAGCGGTTATGGTTTGTAGGCTTTTGATACGATCACCAACGACCCTAAGTACGTGCAGAATTTAAAGGCATGCTACTGCTCATCAATGACCTAACTCATGTAAAGTGCAGTTTCTGCTCTGGCATTGTTCTAATTTCAACAGTTTCCACTTTTTCTTTCTATTCCTGTGGTTAAGCTCAAACTACGAGCCCCAGCTCAAGCAGGCTCTGCATTCTATGAAGTGCCCAGCAATATTGCTTCTTTGAAAGATTGATTCACATCGATATGTATGTTTGAACTGTGCTAAAGTCATGTCATTTACAAAGTAAACATGGCCCAACACATGTTGCCATTCAAGACAGAGTGGAACTGGAAGGATGGACATGCTGGGAACTGTCACAGAAAAGACCCTTTGGCCTGAGAAATCTGCACCCATTAATCCCATTGTCCTTCTATCAAAATCTTTCAATGAAAATTGGGAAATCGAATCTTAAAAAATTCTGTAACTTCTGGGCCAACACAGGATCAATTAACAATAAATAAAAACTTATGAAGTTTCATAAAATCCCCAACTAAATCACAAATGGGCTTCAGGAACCTTCCACGGCTTCCTTGTGACTCCCACTCTGTACCACATGGTTGATTGATTTATTTATCACTGTCACACGCACGGAGCTACAGTGACAAGTATTGTTTTAGGCACTATACAGGCAGATCATACCACAAGAAGTGGAGCAGGGGAGCAGAACAGAGTGTAGACTACAATGCTACAACTGCTGAAAAGGTGCAGAGAGAGATCAGAATTAACATTTGTGAGGTCCATTCAAAAGTCTGATAACAGCAGTGGAGAAGCTGTCATTGGATCTGTTCGTGTGTGTACTCAAATGCTTCTATCTTCTGCCCCATGGAAAAAGTTGGTAGAGAGTATAACCAGGGTATTAGGGGCCTTTGATTATGTTGGTTGCTTTCCTGAGGCAACAGGAAGAATAGATGGAAGTTCTGGGGAAGGGTCACTCTACCTGAAATGTTAACTCTTGATTTCTCTCCACCGATGCTGCCAGACCTTCGAACAATTTCCTTTTTTGTTTCCGATTCACAGCATCTACAGTTCTTTTGACTTTCAATGATTAGGAGGCTGTTTGGAGAATGAACTGGCCTTCTTTATTCATTAACAGGATGAGGGCATCACTGGCTAGGACTGCATTTATTGCCCATCCCCAATTGCCCAGAGGGCAGTTAGGAGTCAACGACATTGCCGTGGGTCTGGAGTCACATGTAGGCCAGACTGGATAAGGATGGCAGTTTCTTTCCCCATTAGTGAATCAGATGGGTTTTTCTGACAATTGACAATGGTTTCATGGTCATCAGTAGATTCTTAATTCCAAGTATTTTATTGAATGTGACAGGATTTGAACCCAGGACCCCAGAATGTTATCTGGGCCTCTGGATTAACAGTCTAGCAATAATACCACTCGGCCACTGCCTCCCTAAGCTGTGTTCACAATCCTCTGTAGCTTCTTACGGGCTTGGGAACAGCGGTTGCCATGTCACACTGTTATACATACAGATAGGATGCTTCGATATCCTCAGGACAACAACTACGTTCTGGGTATAAGAAATCAATTATTCCCTCGCAGAGCCACAGCTCAAAGTTGCTCTTAACTCATCTCAATGCATTGGCATTGTGACCTACAGCACACCCCTGTGAGAATGGAGAAGATCTGCACTAGGCTGGATCCACTTGCATTTAATTCTACAGTTTCCTTTTGTGGAATGGATCTGTGCAGATTACTGGGGCACCCGTCCCAGATGGTATATCTTCACCTCCTTCTGACCACTCACAGGACCACCAGAAGGAAAATAGAGAAGGACTTTGCAATCATACGAAGCTCCCTACAATCTGGGATCAAATACATTGTTGCTGTACACTCACTGCAGTAGTGTAGGAAGCATGGGGACCCATTCATAACCAATTTGTACACAGTGAACTGCTCACCACTGCTCTCGAGGGCAACCAGGGAAGCACAATAAATGCTGGCCCAGCCAGCGAAGATCATTGGCTATGAGTAAATGTAAAATAAAAGTGATAAATGACCAGAACACTATGAAATTGAGCTATGGGATATTTAAAGTCACTGATCAGACCACACAGGACCTCAAATTAATGTCTTATCTGAAAGATATTATCATGCAGGTGATCTGACTTGGGGTGATGGCACAGAGGTAAGATGACTAAACAAATAATCAAGATGCTTCTGCTCGAGATAGAGGGGATCAAATCTTGGCAGGGTGGATTGCAAAAAGTAAATTCAATGAATAAATCTGAAATTAAAAACTAGTCCAGTGCTGATTATAGAACCATTGTCAATTATCATAAAAAAAACTGTCTGGTTCACTAATATCCTCTGGCGCAGGAAAACTGCTACCCTTACCCACTCTAGCCTACATGTGACTCCAGACCAAAGTTATGTGCTCAAGCCTTAAATGCCTCCTGAAATGGTGAAGTGGGTCACATTGCTGTATCGCTACTGCTATAAAGTCTAAAGAAAGGAATGAAACTGGATGGATCACCTGGCATTGACCTTGGCTCTGGAAATTTTCACAGCAAGTACAATCCTGAAGGATCCTGCCCATTGACCTCTGGGGGTTTGGTGCAAAACTGGTGACCTGTCCCACCGATTAGTCAAACATCAGTCTTATGCTGTCAAATCACAGAGATCCTCCGTTCGTCCTTCCAAAATCCATCAGACGCCCCCCGCCAGAAGCCTTGACTGCTCCTTTTGTGACAAACCCTTCATTCCCAGAATCATTTTTGCAAACATCCTGTGGACCCACTCCAAGGCCAGTACATCCTTCCTTTGATGCAAAGCCCCAACTGCTCACAATATTCCACATGTGCTCTGACCAGCGCCTTATACACTGTCAGCAGTTCCTTTGGACCTTCAGCTCACCTTTTTGCGTAAAACTATTAAACCTCGAGTTCTGACATAAAAAATCATTGAACCAAAACACCGGGCAAAATTTTACAATCCCCCTTTTTCTTTTAGGGGCGCTGTGTAAATTTGGAAAAGAATGACAGGAAGACATCTATGCTCAGGGAGCTGTTAAGCAGGAATATTGAAACGATAACTGGGAGATCTTGTGAATGGCACATGCAGGCTAAACCTGCACAGTCTCTGTGGGTGAGATGAGGAGCTCTGACAATGGGAGATCCGAGCATCACTAGAGGCTCAGCTCATGGGGAAAGATGGCCACAGCAGCAGGAGGAAAGGTTGCTGTCAGCTCTTACTGTAGGGTTTCCTCTGAAGTAGTGCAAGAGGTTGTCTCCGATGACCAGGCATTTTACATTGCTAACTTCCATTTGCCTCAATGCGCAGCATTCATACCTTAATTGGTTACCCTCTGCAAAGTCCAAGCTGTCTTCTTCGGGACTCACAAACAGGGTGGCGTGGCAGCACAGTGTCAGCACCTCTGCCTCACAGGGTTTGATCCCACCCTCGGGTGACTGTCTGTGCGGAGTTTGCACATTCTCCCCGTGTCTGCTTGGGTTTCCTGCAGGTGCTCCGGTTTCCTCCCACAAGTCCAGAGATGTGCAGGTTACTTGGTTTGGCCGTGCTAAACTGCCCAGAATATCCAGGGACGTGTAGGCTAGGTGGATTAATCATAGAAAATGCAGGGTTATGGAGATAGGGATAATGGGAACTGCAGATGCTGGAGAATCTGAGATAACAAAGTGTGGAGCTGGATGAAAACAGCAGGCCAAGCAGCATCAGAGGAGCACAAAAGCTGACGTTTCGGGCCTAGACCCGTCATCAGAAAAGCTGATGAAGGGTCTAGGCCCGAAACGTCAGCTTTTGTGCTCCTAAGATGCTGCTTGGCCTGCTGTGTTCATCCAGCCCCACACTTTGTTATTACGGAGATAGGGTGTGGGTTTGTCTCTGGGTGGGATGGTCTTCAGAGGGTCAGTGCACATTTGATGGGCCAAATGGTCTCCATCTGCATTGTGAGGATTCTAATTAAAGAACATCCACCACCTGAAATATTTAAGACCAATCACAAATTTCTCTCTGAAGGTGTTGCCAGACCTGCTGATGACTGCCTTAATTTTCTGGATTTACCTGTTACACAAACTGGTCCGGCCAGCACAGGAACTTTTGCATCTGCTGATGGCAGGTCTGCATGTTCGTGTTGTAAACATGTCAATATTACTGGACCATGACAAACTGGAATATGGACCTGTTTGGACATTAGATTTGTCATGTGAATTATTATAAACAAAAATGTTTAAATCGAGAGAAAGTGGTTTCCTCATTATATCCAATGTGAACTGATTCTGTGCAACAAGAGTTCGGTAAAGCTTTCATGAAGTGCTATGAAATGGATTTCATGGATTGATTGTTGGACAAACAGACTCGAATCACCATGGCATTGGTCCCAAACATAGAGTAGCAACAGCCTGTGAACTAATGTACGTGAACTTATGTTTTCCCATCAGTTCTGAGGAAGGGTCACCGGAACCAAAACGTTAACTCTGTTTTTTCCCTTCACAGATTCACACACACACACACACACACACACACAAAAAAAAAGCTGGCCTTGACAGGGAATCAAACGGAACAGCAGAGTGAGACGCATTCTATCTTCTACAGTCAAAGCTTTGACTCTGGAGTTGTCATTCTTATTTTGCTTATTTTTCACACCTATGATATCGCTGCAGGGCTGTTCTGACTTGTCTTGGATATGTATGAATGTGTGGACGGGATTAAGGAGATACAGTTTAAACCTCTTTAGTAGTTGAGTCAATAATTTTGCCAATCATTTAGCAAATATGCATGTTCTGAATCAAGGAGTCATTTTTGAGTTTATTGAAGAAACCTGGTGAGACATTTTATTCCGAATAACTTGAGTAAAGAGAAACAAATTGATCAATCTTAATGATCAAATAATGCATTTACATTTTTGCTGTGGCTGAAGGAGCCTCCTGTTGGCGTTGTCACACTGGCTAGGCCAGCATTTTTTGCCAATCCTTGATTGCTCCTCAAGGTGGTGGTGAGCTGTGACTTGAATCACTGTAGTCTACTGGGGTGAGGAGGACCTACATCCACAATGCCATTAGGGATATAGCTCCAGAACTTTGGTCCAGGCAACGCTGAAGGAACAGCGATACATTTGCAAGTCAGGAGCATGAGTAACTTGGAACAGAACTTGCTCGTGGTGGTGTTCTCATATTCCAACTGTTTGCAATTTACTGTAATAACTTGGAGGTGGTTTTGAATGCACTGCAGCCAAACTTGCAGATGAAACTAAAAATAGGTGGGGAAGTAAGTTGTCATAAAGGATTTTAACAATGAATTTGGATAGATTCAAAACATGGCAGATGGTGTTAAACGTGAACAAGTGTGAGGTTATCCATTTTGGTCTTTTGATGGTAGGTTGCACTTTTATCCAAGTGGAGGGAAATTTCAGAGTGCTTCAGTGCAGAAGGATCTGGGTATCTTAGTATATGAATTGCTGAAAACTAGTGTGCAGGTACAGTGTTAGTAAGAAAGGTAAAGGGAATTTGAGCATTTATTGCCAAAAGAATGGAGTGTATGTATAGGGAATTGTTGTTGCAACTATACAAGGCATCAGTGTGAATATACCTGGAGTAGTGAGTATAGTTTGAGTTCCCTTACCCAAGGAGAGATGTAATTGCCTTCGGAGGCAATACAGAAAAGATTGATTCCTGAGCTGCGGGTTTGTCTAATGAAGGGAGATTGAGCAGTTTAGGCCTATACTCTCTGGAATTTAAGAGGAACGAGAGGAGTTCCAGTTGGGGAATATAAGTTGCCAAAGAGGGTTGACAAATCGCATGTAGAGAAGGTGCTTTCTCTCATGGAGGCAACCTAGAATGAGAGGTTGTAGTTTTAGCGTAAGAGGTGGTAAACAGAGATGGGGAGAAATTACTGCTCCCAAAAGGATTGTGAATCTGTGGAATTTATTACCCAACAGTGCAGTGGATGCTGGGACACTGAATAAATTTAAGGAGGAGATAGGCAGGTTTTTAATTTGTACTGGGTTAAAGGTTATGGACAGCAAAACGTAAAGTGGAATGGAGGCTGAGACGAGATGAGCTATGATCATATCGAATGATGGAGCAGGCTCAAAAGGGGCTCAAGTTCCTAGTTCTTACATATCTGATACCTTTCAAAGTGGTAAAAGAGGTGGAAGGAGCCTTGGTCAGTTCACGGAAGTGTACCTTGTGAGTGGGTACACACTGTTGTCACTGTGTGTCGGTGGTGAGGGGAGAAAATGCTGAAGGTGGTGAACAGCGTGCCCATCAAGTGGGCTGCTTTGTCCTGGATGGTGTCAGACATCTTGAGCGTTTGTAGAGCTGCACCCATCCAGGCAGGTGGATGCTAAATGACTACTTTGTGGAGGGAGTGTCCAGCAAAGAGGAGGTAAGTGATTGATGCCTGTTGTAAATAGTCTGACAAATGGACCTGGAAGCACGCATGGATCTGTCCTGGAGGTTACAAGTCAGCGTTACCCGATGAAGCTACTGCTCGTGTTGCTAAGGAAACCCAAAGGCTTACTTGAGGCTGCTTCTTGGGTCTTCCTCGTCCTCTCCTCACGGGTTCGGCTGCTGGAGTCGGCTGTTTGGCAGCTGCTGCGGTCTGCCTGGATGGTCCCTCTCTTGCCCCGCTGTTGCTCATTGCTCTTTTCTTTTGGCTGGGGTGGGGCCTGGGGTGGGGGGGGGCTGTTATAAACAGGCTTCCTGAGATCTTCAGAACGAAAAAAAATAGGGCGTGAGCTGATGCTGCAATGGCGACTGTTTGTCCGAGAGTCGAAAGGCCCCACACCTCAGCAAAAGGCTGACTCTTCAATCCAGTTAAAAAAGAAACGTTACCTACAAAGAGAAAGATAAATCAGTCAATGACCAATTCTGATAACGCCTTCCACTTAGACAGACTTTGTACAGCAGAAGATGGTTCCCAACCTTCCTTCATCAAGCAGTTTAAGAAACTGGAGGTCAACTTGGGGACAAAAAAGCGATGATTGAAAGCACAGCTGTAGAAGGAGACACTTGGAAAGGACCTTTAAAAAGATGAAGATGGGGAAAGAGAGGTGTTAAAGGGGGAGAAAAGGGCTCCAGGTTACTACAGTTCTAGAAGCTTCCACCATCAGTAAGCATGGATGAAGCCAGAGCTGTTGTTCAAAGAGATCATACCTAGACAACAAAGTCACACAACCCTAAGGGAGAGAGAGAAAAAATCTCTCCTCATCTCCATCCTAAAAAAAAGTGTGATTTTCAACCAGAGCCCCCCACCAGTTCTGGACTCACCCACAACAGGAAACATCCTTATCAAGATTAGTCAGGGTCCTACAAATTTCAAAGCTGAAGCCCTTATTCATCAAGAATTACGGGTGTCCTCACTTATGGAGAAAAACGCGCACTAGAAACAGTACAGAAATAGTTGGTGAGGCTGATTCCGGAGATAAAGGGGATGTCTTAGAAGGAAATATCGAGCAAGCTCGGCACAAGACTCATTGAAGTTTAGTAGAAAGGTGACATTATTGAAACTTAATACTCAGAGGGTGGCTGACAGATACTGGGAGGATGTTTTCCCTTGTCAGAGAATCTAGAACAGAAAGAGCATAGTTTCAGGATAAGAAGTTGTCCAGTTAGTGATGAGGAGAAGTTTCCTCTCCCAAAGAGTCATGAATCTTCAGAAATCTGTAAGAAAGCTGGGTCATTGAGCATTTGAAACCCAAGGTGGAATGTTTATTGACCTACAGAAGGGAGTTTGGTTGTTATGGTTATCAGGCAGGAACGTTAAGTTGAGGCCAATATCGGATCACCTACAATGTACTGAACAGCAAAGTGGGCTCAAGGGGCTGAATGGCCTCTTCTCCTCCTATTTCTAACATCTTTCTGACTGTGGACGGGGCGGGGACACACAGTAACCATAGTCAGGAAGAATGGAGAGGAGTAGTTGGTGGATTATGGTTTGGAATAGCCGGAAACAAGGGGCCTGATGTGGGAAAAAGAGAATCAAGACTTTAAAAACAAATGGAGGACAGGGAATGATGAGGATGACGAGTAACTCAGATTGGGTGTGGTACCAGTGGAGAGGTTTGTAGAGAAAGAAATGTCTCCAATAGCTACACTCTACTAATTTTTAATCTGTGTCATGATAGGCAATAATCCAGTTGTCATGTTATCGCATCTGTTCCAATCACTGACCAAATAGTTAAATTTATGTTACAGCGGGGCTAGGGGCCAGTTAGCTTTTATTTTCAAGGTCCACAAAGTTTGAGATCCAGCATATTTACTAAAGAATAAAGCCATGAAATTCCATGCTTTTGGACAAACAACAATAAATTCTACCGTACAATATCAGAGCATTAATACAAATCATGAGGACAACTCTATTTTTAACTGCAGAATACAGGTGTTAGGTATCTATAATAGACTGGGGTTAAATACCCCATCAAATAAATCAAGACAGACGCCCCTGAATTCTCAGCAACACCCTCCAGGTCGTAATGATGTAGTGGGTCATGAAAACTTACTAAATTTCACAATGGATCAGAATTTTTTTACTGTTGCTGATAGAGCTTTGAAATTCCTTTTCCAGAACTGTTCAGGCATGGACAACTCAATGACTGCTTCCCTTCTGGTTGATCACTCTCCTTTCCTGGATCCATACTCCCCCATCCCTGCACATCAAACTGCACTTCAACAATAGATCACCGAGAAAAGCTAAGACTTTGCAGGCAGCTTGCTTCACCCAGCTAGAACTGTCCGTGAGACTCCTCCTATCAGAGCAACTCTCAGCCACAGTGAAGCATTAATGTTTACAGCCTGCCTCTGGGACCCTCATCACTTCCTCGAATAAAGAACAACCAAACTTCCCAAGTTCTTAGCTCTGCAGGGCTTGTTTTGAGTCCAGACTCCAACACTTAGTTGTTTGTTAATTCCTACAGCCTCTCCCCAAGTTCAGGCTGCAGCAAGGAATTCAACTGCTCTTGACTTCTTCCTGAATCGTATACATAGAAACCATGTAGTTCAATGGCCTTCCCAGCCACACAGCTAACTGCAGTGCTCCTAACATTATAGCAGCGAAATTACTGCAGATGCTGGAATCTGTACCGAAAACAAAAAATGCTGGAGATCACAGCGGATCAGGCAGCATCCATGGAGAGAAAGCACACTAACATTGAGTCAAATGACTCTTTGAGAGACTAGACTCAAAACTCATACATCTCAACTCGAAACGTTAGCTTGCTCTCTCTCCATGGATGCTGCCTGACCCACTGTGATCTCTAGCATTTTTTGTTTTCATTCTTAACATTGTCCTCGTCGCAAATCCTTACTCTATGTCTGTGACCTTTGAACACAGAATTTGCCCAGGCTGACCTTTTGAAAACCTTGTGGCTTAGCTCTCCTATGAATTCAATGTTGTCACCAGACGTCACTTGGAACATTCTGTTCCATTAATGTTGCTAGCTGTAGATTGCTGACTTGCTCAATACAAAGAAAAGGGGCACAAATGTAAGAATTTGTTACACATCATTATGAAGATGGCTTACCCTAGGGTTGCATCCGATGGCTCAAGTTGCTTTACCACAGAGATCCCTTAATACTGCAAAGTCCTTCTGTTGCTCTATATATTTTTACAGACTAGCATCTTAAAATGGCTTAAGCAGCACCAACAATAGGACCTCTGCAAATGGTTTACATGGGAAAAAAGCCTTTAAGCTCCTCGCAGGAAAGAAAGCAGAGCTTTAACCAGAACCTAGCCAGGCCACACTTCAGAGAAACCGTATAAAATGAGAGAGAAGGAGAGAAAAAAAGAACTCCAGTTGACACATTACAATACTAGCAAGATTAGAAATCCAGCCACTCTCAAATTTCCCCTTCCCACACAGTTGTCTCATTCTGAAGTATGAAGTACACAGTTTGTGTGTATTTTCCTAGTACCTTGAACATTATGAATGTTCCTCTTGCGTTGCTGAATTGATAAATAACCTGTGTAACTCTGCACATGGTTTTAATTGCATCAATGAAAAATCTTTAAAAGGCAAGAGGCAATGACTGAGTGTGTTAACCTGATTAATTAAGAGTCATTAGGGGTGATGCATTGCAACACCAATATTCCATCCATGATTCAAAAGTTCAATGGTCTCAAATGTTTATTGTTTTTTTACTGTTCCCCTCCTCATTCCCCTCAGGGCTAAGAACTAGCAAGAGAAGAAGAATGGGTCATTTCCTGCCGTGCATTTTACCACACTTCAGTCCTTGTCCTCCTAGGACACATCAGCAAGGACAGTGAACATGAATGCTTGTTGAGAGGTGGGGGGGGGGGCAGCGTCAAGGTTCACAAATGCCTATTATTATTAACTTTCCTGTGTTATTTATCTTTGTGTCTCCCTCTGCCGGTTTTCAGAGCTGTACAGTCTACCTGTGCAAAAGGAAATGAGAATTGTTCTTGCGACTTCTGTCAATTACCCCCTGTAATCAGAAGCAAAAAAGTGGGCGACCTCCTTTGTGGAGTTGACCTCTCTCGGCTAAAAAGGTTTGCAAGGAGGACTCATGGTGCCAGTCAATGCCCACCTCTAGTTTGGTCTCTAGGCTTGAATCTAGCTCACGTTTTTCAGCCAGCTACATTATTTATTTCCCCTCATGGTATCCATGTCTTGGTTGGTGCTCTCTACTGTCTTGCTCATCCCCATCTCTACCCATTGCTCATGGTTGGGGCTGCATATTCCTTATTGGTGAACCTTTGCAGGAGGGCAGTTCGATCCGAGGGGACAATCCTGAGGCTGACCATTCCTTGTTAACTCTTCCAAGATTAAAAATGTTTGGAAAGAAAGAACAATAGTAATGAATGCCCTTTCTCACAACCGAACATGTTCCTTCTCATCGTTAAGTCTGGAGAGCTGGGTAGTACTCAGGCCATTGATGTATTGGGTTGCGATTTTAAGGTTTTACACCAGGGCTTTAGTACAAGATCTCAACTGATGTTCACCACATAGTCCAGAGGGTGGGCTCAAGTGTTGGAGCTGATATTTTCAGATGAGATATCAAGTTATCTGCTATATCAGGGTGATTTAAAAAAATTCCAACATGTAATCTGAAAGAACAGGGGAATTCTCTCCAGTGTCTTTGCCAACATTCATCATTCAACAACTTTTCTAAAGAACAAAAAATGACTGGGTCATGGTTATAACATTGTTCGTGGGATCTTGTCATGATTTGCGTTTTTTTGGACATCACCAAAAAATGACTAAGAAGTTAATTGGCTCTAAAGTGCTTTCCAACTTCTGAAGTCACGAAAGAAGCTATCTAAAAATGAAATTAAATCTCTGCAATCCTTCAGTCATTGAGGTGTGCAGCACAAAAAAAGGCCATTTGGCTCATCATGTCCATGCAGTTTGGATACAGACTGTTGTTGATGGGCAGTTCTATAAGCCTGCGCACTCTGACAATGCAGTGCTTGATCATACTCTGTGCACATGTGTGTTGATAGGTGAATCATTTGATCATGAGGGGATCCTCAAGGAAAATCTGTTGTGTCATCACCCTGATATTCCACCCACTGTAAACTCAAGCTCATTCAAAATTCTGCCGTGCGAATTGTTCTGATAGTACTAAGAACAGACGATCAATTTTTGACCTCCACAGTCCGATTTTGATACCTGGTATCCTTTGTGGACTAAAACTGTATTTCACAAAGAAAGTCACTGATGGCTGCCTTGGTCACCTGACCAAGTTAGACCAAACGCATGAAATCATCAATAATCAAGCATCAGTCTGAACTGAAATCAACAACGGAATGAAAACGCATTGCAATTTAGATCTGCATCTTCAGGTTGATTCACATTACTTTGGAAATATCATTTCATGCGACAAAAGCCTCTGGCAGATTATGCAGCTTGGGGTAAAAAGAGCTAGACATGGGAATGCCAAAGTGAACTGTATTTCAGGCAACTGCAGTGGGGCAATGAGAGAAGGAAAGATGGATTCGTCATAGCAGAACTGGAAGGCTCTTTCTCTCTGTTTCTCAGTCTCTCAAATGCAACAGCTGATTAAAAAGCAAATTCAAGAGATATCCATTAAGAACTCAAAGATATTGACAAATTCCATGAGTGCTGAGCACACACTTGGTCAATCAAATAACATTGCTCTCAGGTTAAAACCTAACACCTTAAGGACTCCAAAAAATTCTTCTTGACTTTCCTTTTGTACTGGCTACCGTCCCCTTTTATCACTAAACCTGTATGCGTGTATTCGATGAAATGTGTTGTTACGTTATCCAGAGTTAGTAACTAATACAATTTCTCTTTCACTCTAGAAAATCTTGTCATTAGCTTTTTAATTTTGACTTTCATTCAAACTTGATAGTGGTGGAAAATATTTGTTACGGCCAATAAAGGGTCATTAATTTGAGGGAGATGATGGCCTATAGTGGTATTATCACTGGACTGTAAATCCAGAGACCCAGATACTGTTCTGGGGACCTGGGTTCAAATCCCACCACGGCAGATGGTGAAATCTGAATTCAATAAATATCTTGGATTAAGAAACTAATGGTGCCCGTGAATTCACGTGTTGACTGTTGGGAAAAACCCATCTGGGTCACTAATGTTCTTTAGGGAAGGAAACTGCCTTCCTTACTTGTTCTGGCCTACATGTGACTCCAGACCAACAGCAATATGGTCGACCCTGAACTGCCCTCTGGGTAATTAGGGGTGAGCAATAAATGCCTGGTCAGTGACACCCTCATCTTGTGAATGAATTTTAAAAAAAGCCTCACCTGGCCATAACAAAGCTTGCAGCTGCTGACACATCCCCCCGGTGTTCACTGACTCAAGATTCAACAACACCCTAACATTTAAAATTTCCATCTCTCATTTAAAAACTGTCACAATCTCACCCCCTCTCTATCACTCCTGGCTCTGTAATCTCAGATTTTCAGAGTCCTGTAATTTTGAATGCTTGACCATTTCAAGGTTTTATCACTCTCTGTCATTGGCCATATCTTCAGCTGCTTGGTTGCTAAATTGGATTGGGATTGGCTTTGCATTATGCATCACCTCCCATAGTCCTTGTTGTTCTTGGAAGATGGTCCTGGATCTTCTGTGCATGTAGACTCTCACAACAGTGCTCACAGAATCATAGAATTCCTCGTGTGGAAACAGGCCCAACAAGCCTACCTCAACCTTCAGAACACCCCATCCAGACCCATCTTCTATAACCCATGTAATCTACACATACCTGAACACTCCGGGAAATTTGGCATGGCCAACCCACCTAGCCTGCACATTTTTGGACTGTAGGAGGAAACCCACGCAGACACAAGGAGAACGTGCAAACTCCACACAGACAGTCGCCAGAGGGTGGAATTGAACCGGGTCCCTGGTGCTGTGAGGTAGCATTGCTAACCACTGAGCCACAGTGTTGTAGGTACCTCATAATCATACAGTCTGACTCGTGTCACACAAAGATTTTAACACAACGCAACATCCTAAAAAGGTACGTCACAAAAGCATTTGCACAAAATACAATACTGAAAAATGCATCGACATATTAGAGATTTTGGAGAAAGGACAGGCATCTTAAAAGGAGAAAAGCAAAATGCAGATGCACAGAAGTTTACAGAAGAAATTCCAAGTCTGGCATCTAGTCAACTGAAGGCACGTCGCCCAGTGATGAAATGCTTAAAACCAAGGGTGCTCACTATGTTAGAATTGGAAAAGGACAGATATCTCAGAGACTGTGGGTTGCACAAGGTTAAAGAGACAGAGAGGGAATGAAATCGTGGAATGATGTAGAAATCAGGATAAGGATTTCAAAATGAGGCTATTACTTGACCAATGTAGGTCACAAAGCACAGTATCAATTGGATAATGGGACTAGGCATGAGTTAAGACAAGTAGAGTTTTAAGCTACCTTCAAGAATATTACAGATCAGTCAGGAGAGCATTGGTAAACCGTATGTTCTGGTGTAACAGTTGATCCCATGTAAAAGTCAATTCCTGACTTCCAACCAAATAAAGAAATCAGTTTGCTCCCTGCTGAAGTAAATCTCCTCCACTGGTGCAAACCTACTTAACTCATAAAATGCACCCTCACTGAAGGCAGCTGTTCAGATCCTCATGTGTACATAAGACAACACGCAATGCCAAGGTTACACCATTTTTTATGAAGAAAATTGGTTCATGGGATGTAGGTGCCATCAGCAGGGCCAGCATTTATTGCCCAGACCTAGTTGCCCTTGAGAAGGTGGTGGTGAACTGCCTCCTTGAGCCACTGCAGTCCACACACAGCAGGTTGACCACAATGCCCTTAGGGAGGGCATTACAGGATTTGAACCCAGTTACAGTGAAGAAACAACAATATATTTCCAGGTCTTTGCCCTGAATGATGTCAAGCTTCTTGAGTGTTGCTGGGGCTGCACCCATCCAGGCAAGTGGGGAGTATTCCATCACATTCCTGGCTTCTGCCTTGGAGATAATGGACAGGCTTTCGGGAGTCAGGAGGTGAGTTACTCACCACAGGATTCTTAGCCTCTGATCTTGTAGCCACTATGTTTATGAGACAAGTCTAATTGAGTTTCTGATCAATGGGAACCCTCAGGATGTTAATGGAGAGGTATTTGGTGATGGTAACGTCATTGAATATCAAGGGGCAGTGGTTAGATTGTCTCTTATTGGAGATGGTCATTGCCTGACATTTGAATGGCACACATGTTACTTGTCACTTCTCAGCCCAAGCCTGGATAATGTCCAGATCTTGTTGCATTTGAACATGAAATATTTCAGTGCCTGAGGAGTCACGAATGGTTCTGAACATTGTGCAATCATCGGTGAACATCCCCGCTTCTGACCTTATGATGGAGGGAAGGTCATTGATGAAGCAGCTGAAGATGGTTGGGCCTAGGACACTACCCTGAGGAACTCCCACAGGTATGCCTGGAGGGGAGACAACTGACTTCCAATGACCACAACCATCTTTCCATGTACTAGGCACGACTCCAACCAGCCAGGAATTTGCTCCTGATAACTACTGATTCCAGTTTTTCTAGGGTTCCTTAATACCACACTCATTCTTTTCGTCAGGGGCTGTCACACTCACCTCACCTCACTCCGAAGCCTCTTCCAGGGATGCCTAACCTGAAGAAGTTACCCTCCTCCCTCTGGACAAATCTCAGGGGATCTCTCTCCCACTGCAACTCTCTTGTATCCGCCTCCTCCTCTCTGCCCATTTATTTCAGAACCCTGTCCCCATCCCCCTTTTATGATGAAAGGTCTAGGCCCGAAACGTCTCAAAGAAAGCTTTTGTGCTTCTAAGATGCTGCTTGGCCTGCTGTGTTCAGCCAGCCCCACACTTTGTTATCTCACGTCAGGAATTCAGCTGTTTTGTCTATGTTTGAACTGAGGCTGTGAATGTTAACAGAAGCTGAGTGGCCCTGGCAGAACCTAAACTGGCTAAACCCAAAACTTCACTGGTGTGTGCTGCATTCCTACCTCTCCTGGCTGCTAATATGGCAACAGGGTATCAGAAAGGAAGGAATAATAGATACACACCGTAGTTCAATCTTAAATTGTAAAATGAAGCAAAGGGCTGCAGATGCTGAAGATCTGAAACCAAAACAAAAGAAAAAAAAATCAAAATTGCTGGAGAAACTCAGCAGTTCTTGTAGTAACTGTGCAGAAGGCAAGATTAACATTTTGAGTGCATTCTTCAGCAGGATCAAATATAACGGCTTCAGTCTGCCCAATGTTTAATTGGAGATCATCCTTACTGTACAGCAGTAGATGTCACACAATCAGTCTGATAACAAAAACAGAAGTTGCTGGAAAACTCAGCAGGTCTGGCAGCATCTGTGAAGAAAAAAGTCTGAATTAACGTTTTGGGTCCAGTGACCCTTCCTCAGAACTGAGGAACTGCTGCGCTTTTCCAGCAATTTCTGTTTTTGTTCCTGATTTACAGCATCCACAGTTCTTTTGGTTTTTAATCAATCTGATAATATTATGTCAGTGGACAAAGTTGAGTGAGGCTCTAGTAACGAAGAGTTAGGTGTTTCAAGTTGTTATGATTTCAGTTGATGTTGTCACTGGACAAGTCAGATCCCAGAATTAGCTCTGGCTTGTTTGATCATATTTTACTTTTAATTTTACTTTTAATTTCAAGTGGCAGTCTTTCACTGAAACATAAGCTCACAAGACTGCAGATTGGCTTTTAACAATAAAAACAGAAGTTCATTACACAAAAGAAATAGCAAGAAAATAAACCAAGCTCTCTAAATATATGACTGCATGAAAAGGTTTCAAAACACAACACATAACAAAAGCCAACTTACTCCCCAAAAATCTCTTCAGAGTTAATCAAATGCCTGAGACAGTTCCCTTCCCTGTCCAATCCATAAGGTTGGCTAAACTGCTTCTTCTGATTTCTGGTCCTGTAAGCTGTAAAATCTATTCCTTACATATTCATACAAACTGACAGCTTTGACCTTCTCAGTCTTTCAATAATCTACAGAGTTCAAACCAAACCCATTGCATACTTTCACCGAGGTAACTTATTTCCCAGATATAATGGGAACTGCAGATGCTGGAGAATCCAAGATAATAAAATGTGAGGCTGGATGAACACAGCAGGCCCAGCAGCATCTCAGGAGCTCCTGAGATGCTGCTGGGCCTGCTGTGTTCATCCAGCCTCACACTTTATTAACTTATTTCCCACCCTGCTTTTTACACAAATCTCTTTTCATAACGAAACTTTAAAAAAGAAATTTGCTTATGGAATGTGTGCGTTGTTGGCTGGATCAGCATTTATTGCCTGTCCCTAGTCGCCCTTGAGATGGTGGTGGTGAGCAGCCTTCTTGAACTGCTGCAACCCATGTACTATAGGTACAGCCATAACACTATTAGGGAGGAAATTCCAGGGTTTTGACCCAATGACACTGAAGAAATGGGGATACATTTCCAAGTCAGGATGGTGAGTGGGTTGTACGGGAACTTGTAGGGTTCCCATGTATCTGCTGCCCTCGTCTTTTGAAATGAAAATACCCCTGGGTTTGAAAGATGCTATCTGAGGAACTTCAGTGAACTTCTGCAGAATACCTTGTAGGTACCACTGAAAGAAGGAATGAGTGGATTGTCAAAAATGGTGCAAATCGAGTGGCCTGCTTTGCCCTGTATGGCATGAGGCTCCTTGTGTTGTTAGAGCCGCACTCATCCGGTTACTTCCTTCTGACCCATCAGGTTTCATATAGTCGCACAGCACAGAAACTGGCCCTTCAGCCCCAGAGTCTACGCTGAACCAACAAGCATCAAGCTTCTCTAATCCCAGTTACTTGCACTTGGTCTATTTCCCACTTTGCTCTGTCATCTTAAGTGTTCACCCCTTCTGAAATGTTTTGAAACTATTTGCCTCCACCAGCACAGTCCATATTTCTAACACCTGATTGGAACAGAAAATTCTCAGATCCCCCTCTAAACCACTGACTCTTCACCTTTAACTTGTGCCTTCTGGTCTTTGATACATCTGCCATGGACTGAACCTAACTGAAATGAAATGGGACCCAAAAGCTTTGGAACTAAAAATCGAGAAAAATTTGCTGATCCTAGATCCTGCTACAGCAAATGGACTAATGTTCTTTTTCCCCTCTGGTCATAAACCACCACAGTACAAACAAACTTCCATTAACGCTCCAGGGGGCTTGTAGTTACATGCTTTCAGACATACAGTCACTTTAAAGTCAAGGTTCTGGAAAGACTGATCTAATTCATTATAAGTCCTTTCACAAAAACAAGTCAACTGCCCACAGGGTTAAAATTCAAACTCTAAAATAAATGTTAATATATGGCATGCCTCATTTCACAGTGTATATGTTAAAATGACAGGGGTTTACCAATTTACGAACGCAATGCCATTAACTTAAAATATTTGATATATGAGCACTTCCCATACTTACATATTTTTGTTGTCCTGCATTATCTTTTTATTTGCATACAAATCAACTTGTGAATGGACTCTGCAAATTGAACATATTCGCAACGTTGGGTCTGTTTGTATTGCTGCACTTTCACATGTGTCTCCACTAACTGCACTTCTCCAACAGGGGTCACTGGATAGCCATCAGGGAGGGGAGTATCATTGGATTTACTCCTCCCTGTCTCCAGCGGACCAGATGTACACTAATAAGAGAGGATCAAACTTGATCAATCAGGGCAAGGTTAATTCTGCAAATATCCAATTGCAAAGGTGAAGATTAAAATCAGTCAATTAGGATGGATCCCTTCCTGGAAGATATTTTAGTTGGAACAGTACAACTCGATTCAATACAATTTTGTGAAGGAGTAAAAGTCTTACAGGGAGGCTATTTGGCCCATTGTACCTGTGCTGGTTCTTGAAGAAACCGCCCAAATTAGGCCTGCCACCCCTCCTCTTTCCTGAGAAATGTTTCCTTTTCGATTACTGAGTTACATTTTGAAAACCAGGGGAGAATGGTGGCAACATATTCATGTATTACATTCCAGCTCACAATCACTTGAAAATGCATTTACTTTGAAATGGCATCACCACATCAAACATTCTGTCCAACGCAACGACAGACAAAGTACCATTTCCTCTTTAAGGGGCTGGGTGAGTGAAAGTATCTAATAGACTGTACATTTTGAAAAAATGCAAAGGTAGCATTTTGTGCAAATTAGGTTCAGTTTATCTAGTGAAGCAGAAACATAATAGAATAGCACTAGCTGGAGGAAGATGAATGTTCTTCAGTACTGGCAGGATCCTGTGGACCTTACTGGTCTGTTTGATCCCTCACGTGAGTCACAAATCCACTTGGTTAATCATTATATTTGAGCATTACAGCAAAGACTGGCTCCACTGTTGGTGGACATGAATCAGAGTGCCACTTCCAGTTCACCCACCTGTCTCACAATGCCCCTCCAAGTTCACCTGCCTGTTCTAAAAAGAACTCCAATAGGTTAGTAAAACAACATTCCCTTTCCACAATAACACACCGGGTCTGCCTAATTACTTTGAAAACATCTGAATGTCCTCTGATAACTTCATTAACAACTTCTAACATTTTCCCTATGACAGATGTTAAGCTAACTGCCAAGGGATTTTCTGCTCTCTGCGCCCCTCCCTTCCTGAGTAAAGGACATTCCCTTGCAACCTTCCAATTTAATGGGACCTCCCACAAATCCATGGAGCTTTGGAAAATTAAAACCAATGCATTTGTTAGCTATTTCTTTTAAGACATTACAATGAAGTCCATCAGCACCCAGGAGCTTGTTAGTTGGAGCTTCAACAATTTACTTTTCCTGAGTTCCTCCTCCTCATTTATTTCCTGGTTTATTGCTGCTTCTGGAATGTTCCTTGTATCGTTCGTTGTGAAAACTGATGCAAAATACCTGTTCAATTCACCTGCCATGCCTTTACTTTGCATTATTAATTTTCCGTACTTAGTTTCTGTAGGTCAGAAGTCACACAAAACCAGGTTATAGACCAACAGTTTTAAAGCATAGAACATTGAACATAAAGAACATAGAACAGTACAGCACAGTACAGGCCCTTTGGCCCACGATATTGTGCCGGCCTACTAAGATCAATCTACCCTGCATACCCTACATTTTACTATCTCCATGCGCCTATCCAAGAGTCACTTAAAAGTCTCTAAAGTATCTGACTCCACTACCACTGCCGGCAGCGCATTCCACACACCCACCACCTCTGACATCTCCCCATACCTTCCTCCAGTCACCTTAAAATTATGCCCCCTCATAATAGTCATTTCTACCCTGGGAAAAAAAATCTGACTATCCACTCTATTGATGCCTCTCATCATCTTGTAAACTTCCATCAAGCCACCTCTCATCCTTCTTCGCTCCAATGAAAAAAGCCCTAGCTCCCTCAAAAGACCTGCCTTCCAGTCCAGGCTGCATCCACCTGGTAAATCTCCGCTGCACCCTCTCTAAATCGTCCACGTCCTTCCTATAAATGAGGCAGCTAGAACTTCTCCCCATCCCCCTCTCTGATGAAGGGTCTCGGCCCAAAACTTCAGCTTTTGTGCTCCGAAGATGCTGCTTGGCCTGCTGTGTTCATCCAGCTTCACACTTTGTTATCTTGGATTCTCCAGCATCTGCAGTTCCCATTATCATTGATACAATATTTCAAGTGTGGTCTAACCAGAGTTTTAGAGAGCTGCAGCATGACCTCACAGCTCTTAAGCTCAATTCCCCTGACAATGAAAGTCAACACACCATACGCCTTCTTTACAACCCTAGCAACTTGGGTTTATTTGAAATCACAAACTTTCAGAGCACTTCTCCTTTGTCACCAGATATAGGTCCATCCTGCACAAAGATTTTTCATAGGATAAGCCTCCATTCCAGGAACAAGCTCATAGAATCCCTACACAGTATGACAAGAGGCCATTCAGCCCATCAAGTCTGCACCAATCCTCCAAAGAACATTCCACCCAGGCCCTTACCCTATCCCCATATTTAGCAAGGCTAATCCACCTGCTCTGCACATTTTTGGACTGTAGGAGGAAGACTGAACATGAGGAGGAAACCCATGCAGACACAGGGAGAATATGCAAACTCCACACAGTCACCCTAAGCTGGAATTGAACGCAGATTCCCAGCACTGACAGAGCAGTGCTAACCACTGAGCCACTGTGCCATGAGTTGAGTGCTGTTTCTCTGAACTGCTTCAGATGCAATGAGGTTCTTTCTCAAAAAGGAAATGATGAAAATTGTACACAGCACTTTGGATGTGATCATAAAGCCCCTGTTAGACAATAATGGGCACTGTATTTATTCAGCATAATGGCTGATGCTACACATGGTCCACATAGTAACAGAGTTTGTATAAATTCTGGTGAATGACAGACCTTAATGTGTTATAGTAAAGAGCAGATAATTAGTTGGTGGAACAGAATATAAATTTTTATAACAATGTCACTATGTTAAAAACTTTCAGCTCACACTCATCAAAATTGACAGACAAGAAACCATAACTGGAAAGAGAAAACCAATTTCTACAACATGGGAAACGTGTACTAATTGCGTGGGCCCTGGTTTGCACGGTCATGCAGCAGGAACTATTGACTGTCTGCTTTGACTGGAAAAGCAAACCCAGGCCAGGCAGATGGATACTGATTAGTCTGCATGCTGTCCTGCGGAATACAGCTGATATTGACAGTGTCTGTGACTCTTCAGTCAACAAAAACACTTTGCTATGTTTAATTTCATTGCACAGGTTCCTGTGCTTTAACTGCTTCTCGTATATGCAAATACATCACACTGCAAGCCTGGCGTGTAATGTTAAACTGTTTTCTAGTTTAAATCTCAGCACAGTCTGGGCTATTCAGCAAATGTTCTCCAGCAGTAGAATCACATCTGATGTTGAACATGATGTTTTGAGGTTTGCAATCATGACCTCGTTGAGAGCAATTCGCATTCTGCCTAATGGCACTAGTCTGTTCCTGGAGAAAACTACTGGTTTGTTTTACTACAAACTAGCATCATGAGATAGCTAACCTCACTTGTTCAAATGTTTGCAACATCTCCCCCTGCCAGGATCACTGGGGATAAACAAAGTTATAGGCCCTTTCAAGAGTTTGCACAACTTACAGTAGACGATAATCAGGGTATCACGCAGGATGGTTTTGATATGCTTCACCTCAGCATCAAGCTTACACAATGGGTAGATGTCTTAAGGCCCCATTCATAAGGTTGCCAATATGATTGAGTATATAACATGAGGGGCTGGAAGAATTCCAATGTGTATATTGACCAGAGAATGTAAACTTTCAGTGAATTGTACTAGAGAACCCATTGGCAGATTCTCAAACACAGCGAGCAAATGGAACTTGTTTGACTGCTCTATTCCGATGGCAAATTTGGATGCAGGATGGAATTTAGTACGCTGCGCAGAGAAATTCTCTGAAGTAGCCAAATATTGCAAAGATGTGTATCAGAAGTATGTAAGGAGTAGGTCATCTCATTGAAGACATGCTTCTCCTAGTCGCCAATGAAGATGCTGGCAAGCATTGGGCCGAGAGGGGATCCCATGGCAATGTCACCTACGTGAGCATTCACAGTGTCATTG
Source organism: Stegostoma tigrinum (assembly GCF_030684315.1). Taxonomy (NCBI): domain Eukaryota; kingdom Metazoa; phylum Chordata; class Chondrichthyes; order Orectolobiformes; family Stegostomatidae; genus Stegostoma; species Stegostoma tigrinum. The sequence goes on from NC_081364.1 coordinate 10,425,876, forward strand.
GGATTAAACTCGATTGCAAGTTGCTACATTCGTAAGTACAATGAAAAGAGATTCAGGCATGAAGGGAACATTATTCTCTGATATGCTCATAGCCACTGAGAGAGACAGCCTGAGCTGCTGAATGGTACTAGAATGTTCAACGTGATTTCTTCACCAGTAAGGACTTTGGGAGCAGCAGATCAGGCATAGTGTCAAACAAGCTGCTGATATATTCTGCATCGCAATCACAATTCCAATTTAAGACCAATTTCAGACTCAGTCTGAGGTACAAATCAGTTCAGTAAGGGGATGAGGAGTACAAGGAATCACTAGGTAGTCTGAACATATTCAGAATTTGGATCTTAACACACTGGTTGTTACTCCCAGGATTTCATCTGCGTAACTATATCACCAGCTGAGTCTAACTTCATGAATCAATTGACTCATACTGCAGCCCAGCACATGACATTGAAGAAAATGCTCTCAGTTATTAATACCAAATAACAGGTGGCTGAGAGTAGATTTTTCTCAGTGTTTTCACTAACTCCTGTTTCTTCAAATTGATTTGTGCATATTTTGATTCTCCTCACTCCTTGAAAAGGGCTCAGTGACATCTCACTCCTGGAATACACAGTGCTGTCCTCCCCCCATCACCAGCTCTCCACCTGAACCCACCCTTACCAATCCCACACATCATCTCACCACCCCCCCCCCACCCATCTTCCCACTAACTCTGCAGCAAAAGCCCTGAAAAACGTTCAATAGATTATTATCGGAGTGCCTCGCAGCATCTGTCCTGGATCAGCTCTCCCAGCTGCTGTTCAACAGAATCTGAAAGCTATTTGCTGGTTGAGCCAATTCAAATTCCCACTGTGTATTCTCTCCCCGATGCAAACCCACCCTCAAATCACATCCTCTACCCGCAAATCAGAGGAGAAAGAAACACATAACTATTTGAGCCAAACATACAGAACGCTGCAGTACTGGCTGCATCTGTGGAGACAGAAACATAGCGAATATTTCAAATCCAGTGACCCTTCATCAGAATGGAAAGGAGCTGGAAAATAGTGCTTTTTATGCTTTTGACTTAGGGACAGAGGACGAGTGAGGGGAACAGACTGGCCCCCACTACTGCACAAACCATCTTCTGGACCATTTCCAGTTCTGAAGAAGAGTCAGACTGGGCTTGAAATATTAGCTCTGTTTCTCCATCCACAGATGCTGCCAGACCTGCTGCGTTTCTGCAGCATTCCCAGTGTTCATTTCAGATTTCTAGCATCTATCACTTTTGCTATTATTCAATTATTTGAGACAAATATCCAAAGCCAGCAATGGTTGGCAAATTCAAAACTGACCTCATCATCTGGGTACCTGTGTGTGAATTTGAGATCAGTGCTTCTGCCCATCAATGCAGTAAGTGTCCCCACAGCTGAACCATCTCCCAATACTCCTTCATTATGCTCCCACTAATGTTTTTCAGAGAGACCTGGATGGAGTGCACATGGAAAAGATGATTCCACAAGTAGGAGAGAATAGGGACTTTAGGGCATAGCTTCAGAGTGAAGGGACAATCCTTTAGAGCTGATAGGAGGAGGAATTTCTTCAGATAAAGCATAGTGAATCTGTGGAACTCATTGCCTCAGAGGGCTGTGGAGGCCGAATCATTAAGTGTATTTAAGGCAAAGATTCTTGATTAGTAAGGGAATGAAGGGTCGCAGGGAGAAGGTAGGAGAAGGGGCTCAGAGAAAGGTATCTAGAGCAGAGTAGGCTCAGTGGGCTGAATGGCCTGATTCTGCTCCGATATCTTATGGTCTTCCTAAACTCCCTGCTGCTGTGGCATCATTTAATCCTTTCAAGTTTTCGTGCAAATCTAAAAGACAAACACAATCTCCCACACAAAGGTGGAGGAAACTTCGGCACCAAATCCCTCTCCTCATCAAGCTGAAACACGTCCTTTCAGGATGATGGTCCATTAATTTTAGTCCGGCGTGGTACCACAGCAAACCGCAGTGAACCTGTAAGTCAATGCTCCTGAGGTCTGGAACAGGCTCGAGGGGCTGAAGGGTCACTGCCAGTTCTACTATCCCTCTGCTCCAGTCTTAGGAAAATGTCAATCAGGAGCAGGAAATGCTTAACCCTGAGGGTGGATGTGGAAGAATATGTAAAACCAGGGGTCACAGTTTAAAAATATAGTGTCGCCCAATTAAAGCAGAAATAAGGAGATTTTCCTCCCCCACCCCCGGCCTCCCTGAGAGGGTTGTGACTATTTGGAACTCTATCCCTGAAGGTGCAGTGGAAGGCAGAATCTTGGGGCAGGGATTCTTGACAGGAACGGAGGTGAAAGGTTAGTTGGGGGGGGAATTGGGAGAGGCAGGAATGTGTACGTGCAGTTACCATCAGAACAATCATGACCTCATTGAATGGCAGCAGAGGCTGGAGGGACCAAATGGCCTATTTCTGCTCCTTGTTCATGCGTTTGGCCCTTCTGCCCCTCGAGCCCGCTCTATCATTTGCTAAGACATGGCTGCCTGTCTGCCTCTAATACCCTTATGAATCTGTAATTTCAGAAAATCTCGTGACTCTCCACATTAGAGAGATGCATAACCCCATTTCCACTCTTCTGAAATTTTGCGACTCATGTCACCATTCTTTCATAATTATGTTCTTTTAGATGAATTCATGCTGAATTTTAAAATAATAAGTATTCTCACGAGATGCCCCCCAAAAAAGGGAAAAAAAACCCATACTGGTTGATCTTAGTTTCAAGGAATTGTTTTTGCAACTCAACTGTTTAATTGATCACAAATGGGTCAGTAAAGGAAGAAATGTTTGTATTTACATAGTGCCTTTTACAATTGCAGCACATCTCCAAGTGCTTTTCACTCTATTAAGTAATTTTGAAGCATGGTCACTGCTTTAAGCGATTGTGGTTGGCAGTATGTTTTCTGAACAGTGCTAGAGATTGTGTACTCTCCTGGTTCTCCATGTCTTGGGTATCTGCTCTTGTACTGTTCTGGGTGGCTCTGTTTTCACTGGACTAATGCTGGTGAACTCATCAAGAAATGCTCTCTCACTCAATATTTAGTACATCTATAAATACAGTTCTCAAGCACATAATTTCATTCTGACCCCTCTACACACTTCTCTCTAGACTGTTGCTCTGTTGATGTCAGCATAGCAGAATTCGTTACATTATTAGCATCTTTATTTCCCGTAACAGTACATTCACTCTTGCAAATGAAGCAAACATAGCAACCAATTCGAACACAGCGAGGTCTTGCAGTTGTTTGATAACGAGCAAGTAATCTGCAGGTGAAGGATGAATGTTGGCCAGGGAGAAACTCTCCTGCTACTAACAGTACCAGACCCTCAATTTCATTTTTGGATTTCGAGATATCACCTCTGACAGGCACTGCTCCCTCAGTCCTGCAGCGAGCAATCAGAGTAAACTGTGTGGAAGTGTTGGGAGCAGATCTTGAAGCCAGGAGCTTTCTGAGGAAAGGCAAGAATGCAATTCAAACTGTGGCCAATGATCAACTGGATTTTAAAGGGCAAATCACCAACTTTAAAGCTGACCTCAAGTGATCAGGTTTGCAACATTCACTTCAACAACTTGGCACAGTCTGAAATCATAACCTCAGGGTGATCACACATGCAGTGCCTGGCTGACAGTGACCAGCTGCTGGCATGCACCTAGTTGAGTTGATCTTGCAGAGAACTTGAACAGACACCAAGGGCCAAATAGTTTCCTTCTGTGCTGTAACCACTCTACTTACTTAATTCACTCACAGTTTGCAGGCATCTCTGGCCAAGCCAGCATTTATTGTCCAGAGAGCAATGAAGAAGTAAACACCTGGTTGCGGGTCTGGGGTCACATGTAGGCCAGACTAGGTAAGGATGACAAATTTCCCTCCTTAAAGGCCATGAGTGAACCAGGTATGTTTTTCCAAAAATCAACCTTAATTCCAGGCTCTTCATCGATTTCAAATTCCACCATCTACCTCAGGAGGATTTGATCCCAGAACATTATGCAAGTTTCCCGAATTAATAAGCAAGTGACAATACCACTAAGCCATTGCCTCCCCAATGACTCAATAGTTGTTTGCGTCAGAGCATGAGTGAGTCATCCTGCATTCGAATTTGTGAATGAATAGTGGGGTTAAAACATGCATACATTGCAACATGCAGAAATTTTGACAGGGCAATTATCAAACTTATGAAGATCAAACTCAACAAAGGCATTGAACCCAAGCCCCACTGACATGAAAGCAAACTTAATCCCATTACCTGGAGCATGCAGCCAGTTAATTTTGAAAACTGTCTTAGTAACGTATGAAAATCAGGCCTCTTGACGCACATAAAAGGAACTTATCTAAACCAGTGGTTTTCGAATTGCTTAGTTTCTGACCTTCTGCAGATTACTGTACTGATCTGCCCCAGAAAATTCACTGTAAAGACTGACACATCCTGGAATTCCCCTATAAATGCAGATACATTCGCCGCCAAAGTTAGCAAAATGGAAGAGCTGATCATCAGTATGTTGTAATTGTACCAGTCTCCGTCACTTCCTCTGGCACCTCATTCCATACATCCACTGCGTGAAAAGGTTGCCCCTTAGGTCCTGATTATATCTTGCCCCCTCACCTTAAACCTACGCCCTATAGTTTTCGACGCTCCGATTCTGGGGAAAAAAAACCTCAACTATCCATCCTGTCCATGCCCCTCATGATTTTATAAACATCTATAAGGTCACCCTTCAGCCTCTGACACTCCAGGGAAAATAGCCCCAGCCTATTCAGCCTTCTCCCTATCGTTTAAATCCTCCAACCTTGGCAGCATCCTCGTAAATCTTTTCTGATTCCTTTCAAGTTTCACAACATCTTTCCTGTAACAGAGAGACGAGAATTGCACAAAGTATTCCAAAAGTGGTCTCAACAAAGTCTCATACAGCCACAATGTGACCTCCCAACTCTGATATTCAATGCACTGACTAATAAAGGCAAGCAAACCAAATGCCTTCTTCACTATCCTACTGATCTGGGACTCTACTTTCAAAAAACTATGAGCCTACACTCCAAGGTCTCTTTGCTCAGCAACACTCTCCAGGGCCTTACCATTATGTGTATCATTACACTCCTTACACAACACAACCGTGTGGCCAAATTCAGCTTAATTCCATTTACAAATTTGCTGATGTCACCACTGCGGTGGGTCAGATCTCAAACAATGAGTCAGAGTACAAGGAAAAGATAGACAGCTTAGTGGCACGGTGTAAAGACAACACAATCTCTCCCTCAAAGTCAGCAAAATGGAGGAGCTGGTCATTGACCTCAGGAAGTGGCGTGGAGGGTACTGTGCTAATGGTTGAGGTGGAGATGGTTAAGGGTGTCAAGTTCCGAGGAGTAAGTATCATCAATCTGTCCTAGGAGATAGTAAGAACTGCAGGTGCTGGAGTCAGAGTCAATACAGTGTGGAGTTGGAGGAACACAACAGGCCAGGCAGCAAAGCAGCAAAAAAGTCGACATTTCAGGTTTACAGTCTTCATCAGTCCTGGGAGTCGAGTCGAGGGAGTCAAGATCTCCCTGGGAACTTGACCATAAGACATAGGAGCAGAAATCAGGCCTTTCGGCCTATCGAGTCTGCTCTGCCATTCAATCATAACTGATAAGTTCCTCAACCCCATTCTCCCACTTTCTCCCCATAACCCTTGATCCCCTTGATAATCAAGAGCTTATCTATCTCAGTCTTAAATATACTCAGTGACCCAGCCTCCACAGCCTTCCGTGGCACTAAATTCCATAGATTCAACACGCTCCGGCTGAAGGAGTTTCTCCTTATCTCCGTTCTAAAAAGGTCTTCCCTTTACTCTAAGGCTGTGCCCTCGGGTGCTAGTCTCTCCTACCAATGGAAACATCTTCCCAACATCCACTCTGTCCAGACCATTCAATATTCTGTAAGTTTCAATTAGACCCCACTTCATCCTTTTAAACTCCAATCAGTATAGTCCCAGAGTCCTCAAATGTTCCTCATATGTTAAGCTTTTCAGTCCTGGGACTATGTTAACTGACAACCTGTCCTGGACTTTCCACATAGATGAAACAGACAAGAAGGCACAACAACGCCTCTCCTTCCACATGAGGTTTGGGAAATTTGGCAAGTCCATAAGGGCCCTCACCAACTTTTACAGGTGCACCATTAAAAACATTCTGTGTGCATCACAGCTTAGTATGGGAACTGCTCTGTCCAGGACTGTAAGAAATTACAGAGCTGTACATAGCCGAGACCATCACCAAAGCCAACCTCCCAGCCTTGGGTTCCATCTACACTTCTTGTTGCTGTGCAAATGCTGCTAACATCAATGACCGCTCCCACCCTGGTAATGCTCCTCTTCAAAACTCTTCTGTCAGACAGAAAACACACAAAAAGGTTAAACGCATGCACCAATTGGTTAAAGAACAGCTTCTTCCCTTTCATTATTAGGGTGCTGAATGGAGCTCTCTAACCTCAAATCTAATGTGGATCTTGGTTTTGCACACCTCCAGCGCAGCCATAACATTGTATGTCTCGCTCTGCTCAATCACCCTACAATCTGTATGTCCTTGCATATTATCATCAGCCTATACTGCTCACAAAACAAAATATTTCACTGTACTTAGATACATGTCACTACAATAAATCAAATCAAAGTCAGGGAGACACAGACCTGGGCTTTTGCTCACAAGGTGGACAGGGTGAGTTGGTAAATTTCCCAGTTCAAACAAGAAAAAACACTCCAAGATGTCCTGCAGTAGTATTATATGAGAGTTGTAGAATCTGAGGTTTGTAGCACAGAAAAAGGCCATTCAGCCCATAAATCCTGTGCTGGTCAAAAACAAGCAATTGACTATTACTGAAATAACAAGGTGTAGAGCTAGATGAACTCAGCAGGCCAAGCGGCATCAGAGGAGCAGGAAAGCTGACGTTTTGGGCCTAGGCGCTTCTTCAGAAAAGCTTCTGAAGAAGGGTCTAGGCCCGAAACGTCAGCCTTTCTGCTCCTTTGGTGCTGCTTGGCCTGCTGAGTTCATCCAGCTCTACATCTTGTTATTTCAGATTCTCCAGCATCTGCAGTTCCTACTATTATTGACTATTACTAACCTCATTTTCCAGCACTTGGCCCAGATCCTTATTAACACATCTTTAAGCATAACCACAGGAGTTCCCTTAATCTTCTAAAGCAGCTGGAGATGACATGTTATATGTGAGTTGATGATCAGGGACACTCATTTATAACGCAAGTTCTAATCTCATGACATTGGGTTTGTTGGCTGATGTTTTTCAGGATACATAACTGCGCTTGAATTTTGCTGAAAAGAAAAACCATGTCGCTAGTCTTACACTGAATACAACAGTGGCTGTAATGAGTGTAACAACTTGTGTAAAATTTACTTTTTGGTATATTCAACTTCTGCATCATAAGGCAACGACTGCACTTCCCTCTGTGATTAATATGCAGCAGAACTTGCTGCTGATCTCATTTGGTGTAATTTTAAAAATCACACTTTGTATTTTTAAGTAATGGAAATTAAACAACAGAAAATGAATTTGCACTTAATACTACATCAATACAGCTGATCCTTAGTGTACCTAGTGCATTCTGTTCGTCCTATCTGCACACAGAACGATACTCCAAATAGCAAAGTGAGGAACATTGAGACCATTTCATGTGGCAGTATTGGTTGAGGAGTCAGCATTATTTAGGATATTGGGGGCTCTCCTTGACATCATGCCGTGGGACCATGAACAGTCTCCTAAGAGAGCAGGGAGGACTAAGGTTGAGTAGCATTTCTGAGCAATGGCACCTCAGGCAGTACAGTACTCCCTCAGAGTTGCATTGACCAGTTTCGGCCTTGACTGTGTAGTTGAATCATGGATAAGTTAACTTTTTAATCAACAGAGTTCACACTATGCCATGCAGTTGTCATGGTAACCCAATGTGTAAAGATGGTGCTTGGTGTTGCACTCAGGGCCAGACTCCATTGATAGTCTATACAGAGCGGTTTGAGCTCAGTGGTAAAATTAGCCCATTAGACTCAAATTGGGGGAAGGGGCGATACATGGAAAGAAGAAATAAAAGGAGCAAGGTTAGATTAGATGGCTCGAGCTTGCTCCACCTTTCAATGTGATCACATCGGCACAGAGGACTCAACTCAACTTTCCTGCCACTCTCCGTATTCCTTGTTTCCCTGAGACACCAAGACATTTGACTATGTTGGCCTTAAATATATTCAAGAATGAAGCACTCGCAACCCTCTAGGGTAGAGAATTCCAAGGACACACACACACACACACGCACACGCACACACACCTTTGACTGCAGCAATTTCTCCTGGTCTCAGTAGTAAATGATTGACCCTCGCCTTGCCATGCCCCCACTTTACACAACTTTACCTTAGTATCTACCCTGCCACACCCACTTCAGGATCTTGTATTTCTCAATGAGGCCATTCTGTGGAGTTTAGAAGTTTGAGAAGTGAAGACCTATTGCACACAATCTGTCGTTATTGAAAAGCCATGTCATCCCATGGACTAACTGACTGAATCTTCCCCATATTAAAACAAAAGTGATACAAGGTGGGCTATGCTTGTTTGGTGTGAAGAAAGCACACATAGAATCTAAATAAATTGACGTCCGTCTCAATCACGATGGTCCTCTGACTACTTTAGGCCCCAATTAAGAAGCTGCTCCCATCATAAGGCCATAAGGCTGTAGCAGGCCACTGAATCTGGGTGTTGCATGCCAGTGATCTTTCCTTTTGTGGGTGAATTGACAACTGGGGTTATGGTTTAAAAATAAGCGGTTGTCTATTTGTGACAGAGATGACGATACCATTTTTTTCCCTCCAGGAGCACTGAGAGTCTTTGAAACGCCTAGTCTCAAAAAAAACGCAGTGAATGCAGAATCTTTAAACATCGTTGAAGCAGATACATTCTTGATGCGACCAAGGGGATGAAAGGTTATCGGGGGTACACAGGAATGTAGAGTTCAGGTTAAAATAATGATTGTATACAGTGGTGGGCCAGGTATAAGGTGTAAGCATACTTGCTTGTATGCTCCTATGTCTGTTTCACCAGGCAATGAGATCAGGGTTGGTCTGATCATCCTCGCCACCACTTTCTTGCTGAACTGAATGGGAATTGGAAGAGCTGGGAGAAATGGAGAGGGATAGGGTCCAGGAAAGCACTTGAGAAAGAGGATGAGTATTTTAAAACTGAAGATGTGGAATGCTTAGCCTTGCCAAATAAACTAGAATCCACTTATAATTCGAAGATCAACCTCTCCAGCAAGACAAAAAGGTAGATATGAATTTGAAGATGGGATACTAGTGTCAGGCAGAACTCCCCCTTCAGAGGCAGTTGGCTCCTTAAAAAAATGTCATCAGTTTATACATCACCAATTTCTGGATCAGTTACTGCACTCCAATTGCAAACGCTCCACAAAAATCACTGCGTTCAGAAGGCCAATTTATTGGAAACTTCCACTTGCTCCAACGGATAAGGGTGGCTCAGACAGAAAAAGGTGCAGAAAGAACAACTTCCCTTCGCAGTCAGAAGGCTCAGAAAAAAAAAATCACCGTTTACACCGCATGGGGAGAGGGTTCAAATGCTATCGCCTCACGCAGTGTAAACATTCACTTTCCCCTAGAATTGGTCACTTTTGTGGATTGTCCTGATGAGCTAAATGTGAAGATAGAAATGTGTCTTCTGCTGCAGTACTCTGAAAGAACTTAGGGTTTTGCTGTGATTATGAAAGGTGCTATGCAAATGCAAGTGTCAGATATTTAAGAAAGGACAGTCTGCAGTTATGTAGCGCCCTTTAAAAATCGGCAACGAAAAGCACGTATTTTTGTAAAAATGCAGTCACACTGGCGACATGCAGAAACACAGTGGCTGATACGTACAGAGATGATGGGAACTGCAGATGCTGGAGAATCCAAGATAACAAAGTGTGAAGCTGGATGAACACAGCAGGCCAAGCAGGCCCAGGAGCACAAAAGCTGACGTTTTGGGCCTAGACCCATGTACAGCCAGTTCCCAGAAACAACAATGAATCAGAATTACAACTGAGCTGAAGGAGTCTATTCAACCCATCAAGCCCATGTAAAGGAATGCAGTCAGTCCCATTCTCCTGCTCCATCACTGTGCAGTCCTGTACATCTACTTCCCTCAGTCAGCTGCCTGATTTCCAATAGAAATTGTTCACAGTAGTTACGTTCACCAACCTCATTGTCAGGGAGTTCAAAGTCATTTGGCCAAAGGCTAATTTCCCTGTTCGTCTTCCACTAACACTATCATATCTTCCACATCCACTTTCTTTACCCAAAACACTGACAGTCCCATTCAGTTAACTCAGCAATGCCGTGATCAAATGGTGCAGCAGATTCAATGGGCTGAATGGCCTAATTCTGCTCCCTTAACATTATGGTCCTGTGCACTGAACTCTCAAATGGCACCAGGAAATGTTGGGAACAGTCAGCAGGTCTTGCACCATCTGTGAACAGGGAAACCAGTTAACATTTCAGAAGTGGCTAAAGAATCAACCTGAAACATCTCCCCATTCCCCCAGTAGACGCTGCCAGAGCTGCTGAGTTTGTCCTATCTTTATTTCAGATTTCCAGCATGAACGATAACTTAGAAATAAAGCTAAATATCACTTGGATGAGGTACTCATGTCATAGAATCCCCACAGTGTGGAAAGAGGCTGTTTGGCCCCACACAAACCTTCTGAAGGTCATTCCATCCAGACACATTCCTCTGCCCTATCCCTGCATTTCCCATGGTTAACACACCTAACCTACACGTACCTGAACACAATGGGCAATCAACCCTAACCTGCATGTCTTTACACTGTGGGAGGAAACCAGAGCACCCAGAAAAAAACCCACACAAACACAGGGAAAACATGCAAACTCCACACAGGCAGTTACCCGAGGCTGGGATTGAACCTGGTTCCCTGGTCCTGTGAGCCACTGCGCCACCTGGAGTGGGGCTTGTTTTGACCTAACTCCAGGTAAGGTTCCTCAATTTGTTTCAGTTCCTGATAGGACACACCAACCTGTGAAGCTCTCAAGAAGGGATAAACTGACTCCTCTCCTTTATTCACCAACTAGTTGTTTGGAAGTTTATTGACAAAGGACTCGCTCCCTTTCGGGTACCGTTCTCCCAGACCCAAATGAATGATATTGTAAGAGGAGCCAATTTAACCAGGATCTCTAATTAACAAAAACTGAGTTTACTATTTGCTAGAACGATTTGTAACTCAACACACACATATGCAGTTTAGAAATAAAAGAGTCCAAAGAGATAAGAGGCTTTTTTTAAGAAAGGGTAAATGATCAGTCTCTAAATTCTCACCGTGGAGGGCAGCTCAATGGCTGCGTAGTTGGCGCTGCCGCCTCACAGCATCAGGGACTCTCAGGTGCTATCTGTGTGTGCAGTTTACACATTCGCCCTGTGTCTGTGTGGGATTCCTCCGGGTACTCTGGTTTCCTCCCACAGTCCAAAAATGTGCAGGTTAGGTGGATTAGCCATGCTAAATTTCCCGTAGTGTTCAGGGATGCGCAAGCTAGGTGGATTAGCCGTGGAAAATGCAGGGTAACACAGATAAGGTGGGGGGGGGGGCGGGTTTGAATGGGCTGCTCTTCAGAGGATCAGAGTGGACTTATTGGGCCGAATGGTCTATTTCCACACTTTCGGGATTCTATGGACTTAACTGCTCGTGAAGCACAGGTTACTGAACTTTCTGGCTAATGCACTGAAGGTTATCAGCTGTGTTGATGTCAGTAATTGAACAGTCAGTTTCACATTCTTCAATTTTGCAGATTGGTCAAAATCCTGCAGTTCTAATTCTTTTTGACTGTAATTGAATTCCAGTTTTCAGCACGACAGAAAATCCTTTTTGTGTTCAATTTCTTTTCTCTGTCTGCTAGTGCTCAGAGTGAGAGAACATCTTTACCTGCAGCACTGGGGTGCACACCGGAGAGTTCCTCAATTGTGATCTTCACAGAATACGGACACTAGAACCCAGACTGATAGGCATGAGAATGTTCAGTCTCACTAGTACACCCCAGAATAGTTGAAACTGGCTTCTTAACCTGAGTCTGTGCGTATTCTTCAGAAGGATAAATGTGAAATGTAACTGCAGTTCCAGACTATAGCGTGCTGTTGAGCAAGGAGTCACCAGCCTCATGTTATTTTTGTGCTCACAAAGATCACAATTCAGACTATTTTGACTTGCCTCTTTCACACTTTGCTGTTATTTGAAGTTCCCTTTGAATCCACAGATGAGAAACACTATGGGTTTCTCTCTCCAGAGAGAGATACCTGTCGATATTCTTTGCTGTATCAGTCCTCTTTTTTTTAAAAAAAGGAAAAAACACCTTTTGAGAATTAAGGTAAAAATGTCCACAGTGCTTCAGATTCTAACCCATGGTCATGACAGACTTGAACCCCTGGCCTAGGGACTCGTGCGACCACTGAGCCAAGTCTGAGGACTATCAGGGAAAATTCAGGGACTTAATCTACTCTGCTTTAGTGAAATAAAAGGGTAATTTGTTAAAAAGCTCTTAAAAAATATAATTCGGCCACTCATTGAAAAGGTGGGTCCAACACAATATTTTCCAAAGAAACACAAAGCTTAGAGCAAGAGTAGGCTGTTCAGCTCTGAGTTTGCTCCATCTTTCAATTAGCTCGTGGCTAGTCTAATTGTGGCCTCAACTCCACTTTCCTGTCCATCTTCCATAACCCTTTACTCCTTTATCTCTTGGAAAAAATCTACCAGACTTAGTCTCAAATAAATTCAATTACCCAACTTGCACTGCTTTCTGGGGAAAAGCAAATTTCAGACTCACATCTCTCAGGGAAAGATAAATTGTCCTCCGCTATATCTTGAAAGAGGTGCCACTCTCAAACTGCATCCCTTAGTTCTAGTCACCACCCTGACAGGCAGCTTTCTCTCAGGTACCACCCTATCAGATCCCTCACCTCTCATTCTTTGAAATTCCAATCGATACACCTGAAGCTGTTCAACTTCCCTTCACCAAAGGTGGTTAGACAGCACCTTCTAAACCCCATGACTACTTCCACCTAAAAAGGATAAGGGCAGTAGGAACACCCGCTGCAAGTTCCCCTCCAAGCGACTCACCAACCTGACCTGGAAATATATCTGTTGGTGGGTCAAAAATCCTAGAATACTCTCCCTAACAGCACTGTGGGTCCACCTACAACACACGGACTGCAGCAGTTCACCACCAGCAGCTCAAGGGCAAGCAACTGGCCAGCACTGTCCATGTCGCATGACAGAATTTTTGAATAAAAAAACGCTTCATCCCAGGAATGAAGCGAGCAAACCTCTGACCTGCTTTCAGTGTGAATATAGTGTTACTAAAAAAGCAGAAGATGGATGTAGAGAGATAGTAGGAACTGCAGATGCTGGAGAATCTGAGATAACAAGGTGTAGAGCTGGATGAACACAGCAGGCCAAGCAGCGTCAGAGGACAGGAAGGCTGGTGTTTCGGGCCTAGACCCTCCTTCAGAAAATGTCAGCTTTCCTGCTCCTTTGATGTTGCTTGGCCTGCTGTGTTCATCCAGCTCCACACCATGTTATCTCAGAAGTTGGATGTATGCAGTATTCCAGGTACAGTTATTTTTAAACCCTGATCTAGTTGTGCAAAACTTCCCAGTTTTATAACAATATTCCATTTGCTTTCCTAATCCTTTTTAATACTTTTAAATAAATTCAATCATGGAACGTGGACACCGATGGCTTGGCCAATGCTCATTACCCATGTCAGAGACAAACCAAACTGCAGATGCTGGAATCCAAGGGAAGGTAAGCAGGAGGCTGGAAGAACACAGTATTATCTATCCCTACAACAACGGCAGTTCTGAGGAAGGGTCACTGGACCTGAAATGTTAACTCTGTTTTCTCCTTCACAGATGCTGCCAGTCCTGCTGAGCTTTTCCAGCAACTTTGTTTTTGATCCTGATTTACAGCATCCGCAGTTCTTTTGGTTTTTACCCATCCCTAATTGCCCATGGAATCCTTAAGAGTTAACCACATTGCTGTGAGTCTGGAGTCACATATGCACCAGATACCTTGTCTGTAGGATATTTGTGAACCAGATGAGTTTTCTCCTCAATCAACAATAGTTCATCATTAGACTCTTCATTTCAGTTTTTTATTGAATTGAAATGCCACCATCTGCCATTGGCAGGATTCGAACCCAGGTCCCCAGAACATTACTTGGGGGTCAAATCTGCAAACTGAACTTTTGTGATTCATTTGCCTGGACACCGAGATCTCTTGGAACCACTCCAGGTCTGCAAGAGCTCTCCATTTAATTAGTATAGTTTATATCCTTCCCACCGAAAGTGGACAAGTAGGTTCCTGTTTGCATTCACAAAACAGTGTTTAAACTGAGGCAAAAAACATGAACGAGTCACAATGAGGAAGTGACAATAAGTGGATGCATGGGAGGTTGCAAGGTAATTTGGAGATCACTGGACTAATTCTGGGAGATTTTGTCATATCAGAATTAGCAATTTGTGGACGAAGCATTACTGTGAGGTATGTTGAATGTTGTCACCCCGGAGATAGCTCATCAGAGTGACCCGATTGAATTTTTGTGCTGGAGGATACAGAATTTAGTTCTGTTATTGCTTACATTTCAGACCAGCCAGAGTACTTTTTTAGGCAGTTAGATTACATCGTGATATGTTTATGGTCCAGTATAAAAGGTATCCACCTTCAGAATTACTCCTATTATTGTGCTGTGCTACATAGTTGCTCTGCACAGTCAGACTCATACAGTTATGGAAACGGACCCTTCACTCCAGCCAGTTCCTGCCGACCATAATCCCAAACTAACCTAGTCCCACTCATCTGCATTTGGCCCATATCCCTCCAAACTTTTCATATTCATGTACTTATCCAAATATCTTTTAAATGTTGTAACTATACCCTCATCCAACACTTTCTCAGGCAGTTCATTCCACACACTAACCTCTCTGTATTGACAAGTAGCCCCTCCTGGCATTTTTAAAATCTTTCCCTTCTCACCTTAAAAATGTGCCCCTTAGTTTTGAACTCCCCCACCTATGGATAAAAGCCATTGTTGTTCACATTACCTATGTCCCTTATGATAATACAAACCTCTAACAGGTCACCCTTCAGCCTCCTACTCTCTCGTGAAAAAGAGGTCCCAGCTTGTTTTTAAAATGTCAAACCCGCCATTCCCAGAAACATCCTGGTAAATCTTTTCAGAACCCTCTCCAATTTAATAATATCTCTCCTATAGTAGGGCAACCAGAACTGTACACAATACTCCAAAAGATGCCATAGCAATGTCCTGTACAACACAACACTCCTACTCTAATACTAAAACATCTGAGCAATGAAGGCAAGTGTGCTCAATGCCTTCTTAACCAGCCTGTTTACGTGTGACTTAAATTTGAAAGAATTATGTACCTGAACCCCCAGGTCTCCCTGTTCTATAACAATACCCAGGGCCCTATAATTAATTGTATAAGTCCTGCCCTTGACAGTATTACCAAAATGCAACACCTCACATTGTCCGAATTAAACTCCATCTGCCACTCCTGAGCCCATTGACCCCAATTGATCAAGATCTCTTTGTAATCTTCGATAACCTTCTTCACCATTCACTATACCACCAATGTTGGTGTCATCTGCAAACTT
The DNA here is from genome assembly GCF_030684315.1 of Stegostoma tigrinum. Lineage (NCBI taxonomy): Eukaryota > Metazoa > Chordata > Chondrichthyes > Orectolobiformes > Stegostomatidae > Stegostoma > Stegostoma tigrinum. The sequence continues at coordinate 10,441,591 of NC_081364.1, forward strand.
ACTAACCATGCCTCAGATATTCTTATCTAAATCGTTTTATATAAATCTCAAGCAACAGTGGACCCAGTACCAAGCCCTGAGGGACACTGCTGGACACAGGCCTCCAATCCAAAAAAATATAACCCTCCACCACCCTCTGTCTCCTACACAGTCAGAAAGCATATAGACCAGACTGAAACTTATAACAGTGTAATTAGAGTTGTTAAGAAATGTTGAAACTTCTGGTGAAATGAGAACTCCCAGAGCTAGTAGTATACATTGCATGGACTGACATAAAGGCAAGCACTCAGACCATCAGGTCTTTACCTTCATTGCACAGAAAAGAGCAATGAGCTTGTGAAGTTCAGCTCCCAAGTGTTCAACATTTTCCACCCGGGTTTTCGAATGCCTTAAGATCACCAAGCCCGTCTGGAACTCTCCTCTCCACGGAGTAGTGGCAGAGCCATTTGAATGTTTTTAAGGCAGAGGGAGGTAGATTTCTGACTCTCAAAAAGGAGAGTGAAGGTTATGGCGGGGTGGGGGATCCGGCTGAAGAGCCCAAATGGCCTGCGTGTATATGCCATTGATTCGTACCCAGCTTCTGAAAAGTGCAAAACTATCCAGAATTTGGTGCAATTTGCCAACAACACTCAGAGGCCACACGACTAACTTTATGTGGGGGATGTGAACAGAGGATTCGTAAATGTTTGGAGATAAAGTATACTGTTAGATTTTGTTAGCTTTCACCTGGGGCACTTTGATGCAGTAATACTTTATACTTGTGGATGCCTAAAATTCACAACACCGCCACGTCCGAATCTGATGAATACAAAATTAACTTGGACAACTTCCCTCATCACATCTTGTGCTGTGATTTGAAAATGTGCCCAATATCACGCTCAGCTTTCTGTACCCTCTGGGCACTCAATGTAAACCCTGTAAAAGCAAGGGCAGAGGGAATGTGCCCCCCTCTTCCTCTGCCACAACTTGGCTCCATCAAAATTAAACATAAAACCATTATATAAACCAGAGCAGTCAAGAGGAGACAAAGTGCATCACTGCAGGAGCTGAAATGCTCTTTGAATTCAAGGAAGTTGAGAAACGTAGGATAGCGAGGTACACAGTTACATAAGGGACATTTAGTCTCTCCAGTCCACTCTACTACATGACTGCTTTGTACCTTAACTCCATTCACACACCTTGGTCCTGAAACCCTAAAGAGCTTAAGCCTAGGGCAGCACAGTGGCTCAGTGGTTAGCTCTGCTGCCTCCTACTGCCAGGAACAAGGGGTAGATTCGAGAACTGGTTGATGTCTGTGTGGAGTTTGCACACTCTCCCAACATCTGCAAGGGTTTCCTTCCAGTGCTCTGTTTTCCCCCACAGTCCAAAAGATTCGGTGGATTCGTCATGGGAAATGCAGGGATGGCAGGGTAGGGAATGGGACGCTCTTTAGAGGGTCTTGTCCAACATCCTGTCCATGCGTTCTTTTTATTAAAGGATTTTAAAGTCAGCAGGAAATGGAGGAGTCTCACCATGGTGAAAAATCAGACTTTACAGTTATATCCTCAGAGAATCATACAGCAGGAAAGAGGCCCTTCAGTCCCACTCATCCATGCTGACCAGACACCTGAAATTAATCTAGTCCTGTGATAATGGGAACTGCAGATGCTGGAGAATCCAAGATAATAAAATGTGAGGCTGGATGAACACAGCAGGCCCAGCAGCATCTCAGGAGCACAAAAGCTGACGTTTCGGGCCTAGACCCTTCATCCCGATGGCCCGAAACGTCAGCTTTTGTGCTCCTGAGATGCTGCTGGGCCTGCTGTGTTCATCCAGCCTCACATTTTATTATCTTAATCTGGTCCTACTTGCCAGCATTTGTCCCAGATCCCTCTAAACACTTCATATTCACGCACCCATCCAGATGCCTTTCAAACGTCGTAATCATACCCAGCTCCACCACTTCCTCTGGCAGCTCATTCCATACACCCTCTGCATTAAAAAGTTACCCCTCAGGTCCCACTTAAATATTTTCCCTCTCACCTTAAACTTATGCCATCTAATTTGAACTCCCCCACTCCAGGGCCTTGGTTATTCACCCTGTCCATGCCCCTCAGGATTTTATAAACTTCTATAAAAGTCATGCCTCAGCCTCCCACGCTCCAGGGAAAATAGTCCCAGCCTATTCACCCTCTTCCAATAATTCAAAGCCTCCAACCCTGGCAACATCCTTGTAAATCTTTTACGCACCCTCTCAAGTTTCACACCATCCCTCCTTTAGAACAGAGACCAGAACTGTATGCAGTATTCCAAAAGCAGCCGACCCAAAGTCCCGTACAACTGCAACAATGTCCCAACTTCCATACTCGAATGTTCTGACCAATGAACGCAGTTGTGCCGAAACCCTTTTTTACCATCCTATCTACCGGTGACTCCACTTTCAAAGAACTATGAACCTGCACCCCAAGGTCTTTATTTTCAGCAACATTCCCCAGGACCCTACCATTAACTGTACCAGTCCTGCCCTGGTTTGCCTTTCCAAAGTGCAACACCTCACATTTATCTAAATTAAACTCCATCTATCACTCCTTGGTCCATTGGCCTATCTCATCAAGGTCCTGTTGTAGTCTGAACTAACCTTCTCCACTATACCACCTACTTTGGTATCATCTGCAAACTTACTTACCATACCTGCTATATTCAATCCAGATTATTGACATAAATGATGAAAAGCAGTGGGCATAGCACTGATCCTTGTGGCACAGCACTAGTCACAGGCCTTCAGTCTGAAAAACGCCACACTCTGTCTCCTACTATCAAGCCAATTTTGTATCCAATTGGCTAACGCCAACCCCCTCCCACCACCCAATCCCAAGTGACATAACCTTACTAACTAGTGTAGCATGCAGAACCTTGCTGAATGCTTTGCTGAAGTCCGTATACTTTTTAAATTCACTCGTGGGATGTGGGAATGGCTGGATGGTCCAGCATTTATTGTTGCCCTTGAGAAGGTACTGGTGGGCTGCCTTCTTAAACTGCTGTAGTCCCTGTGCTGTACTTGCACCCACAAATGCCCTTAGGATGGAAATTCTAGGATTTTGACCCAACGACACTGAAGCAACACACTTGCCACAGCTTGGACGGTGTACATTAAAATTAATGTCTGGCTGTGGTGATGAAATTCGATGTAATTTTCTTCGTCAGTTCTATATGGAGTGATTTGCGGACAGCATTGGCCGGCACTCACAACTGAAAACAAATATGCATCGGGGAGGTTTAGAACGATACCCTGGTAAATGAATGGCTCTTGTGGGACAGTTATAATGTCTCTACCTGAGCCAGGAAGCATGGTACAAGTCCCACCTACTCCAGATGTGTATCACAACATCTCTGAACTCGGGGATGCAATGACTTAATTGTATGACCACTGGATTATTAATGCAGGGGTACAGGTAATGTCTGGGGGTCTTGGGTTCAAGTCCCACGGTGGAATTTGAATTCAATAAAATCTGGAATCAACAGTCTAATATGACCCTGAGACTGTTGTTGATAGTTGGAGAAAACACATCACATTCAGTCATCCCCTTTGGTGAAGGAAATCTGCCGTCCTTACCTGGTCTGGCATATTTGTAACTCCAGACTATATAGCAACACGGTTGTTAAAACCATATGCCACAAAATGCTGGCCAGGCCAAGTGACTCCAATATCCTATGAACGAACAGAAAAGGGAAGAAGAAAGAAATCACAGGTTGATTCAAGTGATCTACCATAGCAACGACTCCCATTCTCAAAACAAGGTTAGAAAATGGGAGTTGGAATGAAACAGCTATTGGGTGTGACTGCATCTTGAAAAGAGCAACTCAGTTGGCATGCCAGTCTTCTGAGGGATTGGGAGTTTCCAGTTACCCACTCACCTCCAGGGTGTTGTGAGGAAGGGTCACTGGACCTCGAAACGTTAACTCTGATTTCTCTTCACAGATGCTGCCAGACCTGCTGAGCTTTTCCAGCAATTTCTGTTTTTGATTCTGATTTACAGCATCTGCAAGTTCTTTCCATTTTTTTAGGGCTGGGTAAACTGCTTAAACAGCTTGTTAGCGGGAAAGGGAGGGACAAAAGGGTATATCCAAAGGGGAGATCATGAAAAAGGTGCATTAGTCAAACAGCAAAACCCTGAATGACTTAGCGGCGCTGTGTGAAGGCAACTTGTCTCCTAATCTTTCACCTGCCTCATTCTGCAAGACAACAACAAGCTCAGTCATGGGTACCATCTCTTTTTAAAATTTATACCTGGGACGATGATATCGCTGGCTAGGCAGCATTTATTGGCCATCATTAATTTGTTCAGAGAGCTGTTAAAAGTCACCCACATTGCTGTGGGTCTGGAGTCACATGTGAGCCAGTCTAAGTAAGGATGGTAGTTCGCTTCCCTAAAAGGACACAAGTGAACCAGATGGGTTTTTCCTGACAAATGGATTCATGGTCATCATTAGACTCTCAATTTTAGATTTTCTTTTATTGAATTCAAATTCTAATCATCTGCCATGGCAGGTCCCTAGAATACTACCCGGGTCTCTGGTTAACAACCCAGCAATTGTAGCACGAAGCCATCAGCTCCCCTATCTGCTTTTGAGCATGATACTCTAAAGGTGGTTTCCATTTGCAAGCAGGAACTGACATTACTAATTGAGCTCCAAGCTCACCTCCTAATCAATTAGTAGCTTCGGATTTCAAAATAGTTAGTCTGGGGTTCCACACTGAAAATCCAGCCCATCATCTCTGCAGAGACAGGCTGCTGGTTTGTTGAGATTGAAACAATTACTACTTGTCCTGCAATGACAAGTGTGTGGTCAACATAACCCCTTGAAAAAGCTTTACCCATGTGTTGTCTCTGTATCTAAAGGATTTAGTTCTGAGGAATATTATGATGATGTATGGGCTTGTGGGCAGAACTGTTTAGGATTCCTAAGGAGTGAGCCTAACATCTGATCCTTTTCAAGATGTCTGTAACAATGTTTATTGAATTAGTGTAACCTGTAGCTAGTTACTAACATGTAATAATCAATTTCTTATTTACTGCAAGAGGCTGTTCTAGTTAGACCAGGAAGTGGATTTCCTCTATTACACTGGACCAAGCAGTCCATGTAGTGTCCCACACTTAATGGTAGTGACTCATGGCAGAATCTAAATGAAAACCAAAATCATCCCCTGAAATAGGAAGAATTGTTTGATTTTGTAAACGAGATGGGACGATTTTTAAAAGCAAAAAATACCACAGATGCTGGAAATCTGAAACAAATAGAGTGCTGGAGAAATTCAGCAGGTCTGGCAGCATCTGTGCAGAAACAAATCTAATGTTTGAACTCTGACAAGACTCTTCAGAATTTTTTGACTCCTGTTGTGTTCTCTTTGACTCCCATAAGGAATGGTGCGTTGGACTAGAATCACACAGTTCTTTAAATTGCCAAAGCTTACTTGCTTTAAGTGGCCTGGCTAATGTTTTACCCAGCTTTCTGTTCCTGGAATATGCAACCTTTCTCTCATCACTCTCTCAGTTTGATTCCCCACAGTCTGCGGGGGTGATGCGATCAGAGCTGCCTCTCATTTTGTTTGAATTTACTGCCCTGACAGCCAAAATGATTCAGAGATAGTAGGAACTGCCGATGCTGGAGAATCTGAGATAACAAGGTGTAGAGCTGGATGAACACAGCAGGCCAAGCAGCATCAGAGGAGCAGGAAAGCTGACGTTTTGGGCCTAGACCCTTCTTCAGAAAACATCAGCTCTTCTGCTCGTCTGAAGCTGCTTGGCCCGCTGTGTTCATCCAGCTCTACACATTGTTACCTTAGCCAGAACAATTGCACTGTTTGTGGTTTGTCCTTTTGTATAAGGGATATTTATTTGGTGCTGACCTCACATCATCATCAATGGCAGGTCAGCTCAATGGTTCGACTTCATGGCTCATGGTATTCATTCTTATCTCCAGTACCTGTTTGTCTTGAAGTTTTGACCCATACGTTTCTTCCCAGTTTTTGACTCCCTTCTTGAAAGCTTGAAGTGTAATTCCTCTTAAGTTGGTACCATTTGGATACAATGATGGTCACTACTACTCACCATGTTGCCACTACCCCACTGCTCACTGTGTTGCTTATGGGGTTCCTTTAATCTTGAAGTGGTCTAGTGTGGAGGAAGATAAGCCACCCTAATTCAAAGAGTCTTATCAAGTAAACAGGAGGAAGTTGATTGCGACTATTGACCGGTGCAAACTGCATTACTACAGGGAGTGTTCGAACACACTAGCTTCAGATCTGTCCTTCTAAATTCCCAGAGAATATTGATTCAATTTTCTCTCAATGCAACTCAACCTTCTCATCCCCGAGAACAATCTAGTGAACCCTCACTGCACTGCTTCCAATGCCAGTACATTCTTCCTGAAATATGGTAATCAAAAATAGCTGGAGTAGACATTTTCATGAGCCCTGTGATCTGTGCTCCATTTACAGGGCCATTCCCTGCACCATCATCATGGATGGTGTTAATGTCTAATTGAATAGGAGCCCAGTCAGACCCACTAATATAACTCTGCCTGGCCTCTATGTAGTTAGAACATAGAACGGTACAGGCCCTTCAGCCCATGATGTTGTGCCTAACTTTTACCCTAAACCTAAGATCTATCTGACCTCCGCCCCTAACTTATACTATCATCCATATCCCTCTCTAATAGCTGCTTAAATGCCCCTAATGAAGCAGACTCCACTACCCTCTCTGACAATGCATTCCACGCCTCTACCAATCTCTGAGTAAAGAACATAACTTATATAAAATAGGCACTGTTACAGTTTACAAAAGTGAGTCAATTTCATCTCAGCGTGCTGCAAATATTGATCTCTCAACCCAACCTCACTGAAACGGATTATTTTAGTCCTTTATCCTATTGCTGCTACGGGACATTGCTCTGAGTAAATAGGCTGCAGTACTTCATACATCACAAAAGTGACTATAATTCAAAATTACTTAATTGCAAAGAGCTCCAGGACATCCCTAGGCAATGAAATGTGATATGTATCTTCTAAGTCTTCCTTTTGTTTATGAAACTGCAATCCAGCAACTCTGTTGTGTTTTTCCTTCTTAACAGTAGAATCACTCACTCAATCACTCTCTTCTGAATCAGAGCATATCTACTTAACGTCAGAGGGTATCAGAAACATCAGAAAGGGCTAAGTAGGGAAAGGACATAAAAGCAAGAAGGGCACGTCAATAGGCCATTAAGACCACCACATTTGCTCCTTGCTCAGATCACAGCTCCCATCAGAAGACGTAATCCAGCTATTTTTGATGGCCTTATTTAATGAAGAATATACTGGCATTGGAGACAATGCAGTGAAGTTTCACTAGACTAGTCCATGGGAAGAAAGGGTTGAGCTATGATGAGGATGAGAACATTGGATCAATGTTCTGTGGAGTTTGGAAGAGGTGTATCTCTCATTTAAACATACAAGATTCTAAGAGAGATTGATAGGTTTGACAGATTGCTTCTTCTTGGCTTAAGAATCTAGAACAAGGGGGCACAGTTCAGGATAAAGGGTTTCATTCAGAACCAAGACGAGGTGAAATTCTTTCACTCAAGGATTTATGAATATTTGAAGTTCTATACCACAGAGGTTGGGGAGGCTCCATTGCTAATACATTTAGGTGTGCAACAGATTTTTGATCCTTTCAAGGAAACACGTTTTGTGAGGAGCAGAACAGGTGGAATTGAAGCTGAAGTTAGACGTCATCCCACTGATTGGCAAAACAGACTCAAGGGGCAAATGGTCTAATCATGTTCCTATTCCTTATCTTTTTCCTATTGGATTTACAAGAACCAATATTGTTGGTGCTGCCAAAGAGATGGAAACTGCCCTTGGAGTTTAGGGAGAAAATAAGTCAGCAGTTAAGCATGAAAAGAGAATCTGAACTTCCATGAGGTAAACTGTTAAAAAAACTGAGTCAAAAAACTTAGCGATGAGGCCGTAAACTCGACTGCACTTTCAGTGTTGACAAGATGTAGAGCTGGATGAACACAGCAGGCCAAGCAGCATCAGTGGAGCAGGAAAGCAGAAGAATGGTCTAGGCCTGAAACGTCAGCTTTCCTGCTCCTCTAATGCTGCTTGGCCTGCTGTGCTCTACACCGTGTTATCTCAAATTCTCCAACATCTGCAGTTCCTACTATCTCTGCACTTTCAGTGTGTTATTGCAGGAGCTCTACATTTTGGCATCACTGTCACCAGGGTATTCCCTCATTATCTTAAGGTCAGAGGTGGGGACATTAGCTAATGACTGCACAACATTCGGCATCCCTTGCAACTCCTCAGATACTGAAGCAGTCCATGTCAAAATGTAGCAAGATCTAGACAACATCCAGGTCTGGGCTGATGATAGCAAGTAACATTCAAAGCACATAACTGCCAGGCAATGACCATCTTCAACATGAAAGAATCTAACCATCACCCCTTGGCATTCAATGGCATGATCAAAATCCCAGGGGTATCCATCAACATGAAACCAAACTGGGCTGGTTGTATATATGCAGAGATAATGGGAACTGCAGATGCTGGAGATTCCAAGATAATAAAATGTGAGGCTGGATGAACACAGCAGGCCAAGCAGCATCTCAGGAGCACAAAAGCTGACGTTTCGGGCCTAGACCCTTCATCAGAGAGGGGGATGGGGGGAGGGAACTGGAATAAATAGGGAGAGAGGGGGAGGCGGACCGAAGATGGAGAGTAAAGAAGATAGGTGGAGAGGGTGTAGGTGGGGAGGTAGGGAGGGGATAGGTCAGTCCAGGGAAGACGGACAGGTCAAGGAGGTGGGATGAGGTTAGTAGGTAGCTGGGGGTGCGGCTTGGGGTGGGAGGAAGGGATGGGTGAGAGGAAGAACCGGTTAGGGAGGCAGAGACAGGTTGGACTGGTTTTGGGTTGCAGTGGGTGGGGGGGAAGTGGGGGAAGAGCTGGGCTGGTTGTGTGGTGCAGTGGGGGGAGGGGATGAACTGGGCTGGTTTAGGGATGCAGTGGGGGAAGGGGAGATTTTGAAACTGGTGAAGTCCACATTGATACCATATGGCTGCAGGGTTCCCAGGCGGAATATGAGTTGCTGTTCCTGCAACCTTCGGGTGGCATCATTGTGGCAGTGCAGGAGGCCCATGATGGACATGTCATCAAGAGAATGGGAGGGGGAGTGGAAATGGTTTGCGACTGGGAGGTTACGTGGAACAGTCCATCTTCCGCACCTACACAGGCCCCACTGAAAGCAGCTCACTTGATTGGCGCCATATCCACAAATGTCCACTGCCTCCAGCACCAACATTCAGTAGCATTGATGCGTACCATCTAAAAGATGCACAGCAGAAATTCGCCAAAGATCCTTAGATAGCACCTTCCAAACTGACAACCATTACCATCTAGAAGGATAAGGGTGGCAGATACATAGAAACACCACCACCTGCTGGTTCCACTTCAAGCCATTCTGACTTGGAAACATTTTACCATTCCTTCAGTGTCACTGGCTCAAAATGCTGGAACTCCCTCCTTAATGGCATTGCATGCCTACCTACACCAAATCAACTGCAAAGGGTTGAAGAAGGCAGCTCACCATCACCTTCTCTGGGGCAACTAGGGAGTGGCAATAAATGTTGTCTCTGTACAGACTGATTTAGTCTGCTATTAGATAAGGAGGGACTGTCTTACGAGGAGATGTTGAGAAGGTTGGGTTTGTGCTCATTGGAGTTTAGAAGAACGAGAGGCGACCTCATGGAAACATTCAAGATTCTTAGGAAACTTGACAGGGTCAATGTGGAGAGGGCCTTTCATCGTCTGGAGAGAGTCGTGACTACAGGGCACAAACTCAGAACATAGGGTCACACAATTAAGACAGATGAGGAGGAAGTTCTTCTCTCGGAAGGGTAGTGAATCACTCTTTACTTAAGAGGGCTGTTGTGGTTGGGTGGTTAAGTATGCTCAGGGCTGAGATAGATAAATAAGGGAATGAAGAACTTTGGGGAAAAGGTAGGAAAGTGGAGCTCAGTATTATCAGATCAGTCACGATCTCATTGAGCAGAGTCGATGGGCTGAATGGCCAACGTCTGCTTTCATGCCTTATGTTTTATAAATACAGCAACAGTGGAGTCACTTCAAAGTAGCTCATTAGAGACAAAGTGCTCCGAGGCAGCATATGAAACATTGTACTGTGGGTATATGTTATCTATTATCAGTAAAAGAAGTGAAGGAAGCAATATATTTATGCAGCAGTTTTCACAATCACCAGATGTCTCAAAGCACTTTACAACCAGTGAAGTATTTTTGAAGTGTAGTCACTGTTGCAAGGCAGGAAACGTGGCAGTTAATTTTGGACACAGCAAATTCTCACAAACAAGTAATTTGAAAATGACCAGACAGTCTGTTTTTCTGTGACACTGACTAAGGGTTAAACATTGGTCAGGGTACCGAGGATACTTGCCCATTTTTTAAAATTCAGAACAATGGTGTGGGATATCTTGCACTCATGAACGAGGGCCGGCAGTGGCTCAGGGTAATGTTTCATCGCAAGGCAACACCTGAAACAGTGCAGCGTGCAATCAGTTCTGGAGGTGCTGCAGTGGGACTTGAACCTTGTGACTCCGACAGTTCTCAACAGAGCTACAACTGACACACGCACACAACAAATCTCGAACTCTCATGGGACACTAGGATGTTGAGATTGCATATACAGACCCGGCAACCAAATAGCCCTGCTATCATTCAGCCCCTGGATCTGTAAGGGATTTCAGTGGCTGCAAGGAGCTTTGGGATGTCCTGATAGAAATGTAGAAAATAGGAGGAGATTAAGGCCATTCAGCCCATGCATGCTATTCTGTTATTCAATCGTGGCTGAAGTGTCTCTCAACCCTGATATCCTTTTGTCTCCCTTTAACCCTGCTTCTCTTAAAAATCAGGAATCTTTGTCTTAAATACACTCAATGTCTAGGCCTGCAAAGCGTTCTGCAACGATTTCCACAGATTCACACCCCCCACCCCAGCTGAAGCAATTCCTTCTCATCTCAGTTCTATAGGGTTGACCCTTCACTCGGAAGCTGTGCCCTCAGATTATAGTCTCTCTTACTCAGTGGAAATATCTTCTCCAAGTCCACGCTATCCAGACCTTTCAGTATTCTGTAAGTTTCAATGAGATTCTCTCTCTCATCCTTCTAAACTCCAAGTACAGAACCAGGGTCCTCAACCGTTCCTCATACAATAAGCCCTTCAGCTCCGGGATTACTGCTGTAAATCTCCTCTGGACTCCCAGCACATCCTTCCTTAAATACGGAGCCCACAATATTCCAAATACAGTCTGGTCAGAGCTTTATAGAGTCTCAGCAGTAAACACAACCCACTGTGAACAAAGAAAGCAAGGAAAGGCCAACATAAGAGAGGGCCCAGGTAACAAAGTGTGGAGCTGGAGGAACACAGCGGGCCAAGCGGCATCTCAGGAGCAAAAAAGGGCCCAAATCTGTCTCACAAACAGAACAAAAAGCAGAAAAAGATCATTGCTACTTTTTAAATCCATATAACACAGAATATTCAAGTGACTTTGGCACGAGGAAGTTTCAGACGCATGGATGGTGAAAGCGTGGAATAAAATTGGAAGCAGAGGTTCAGAGAGCATGAAACAAGAGAAAACAACAAAAATAAACTGAAAAAAAATCACCTAATTCTTTCCTTAGGCAATTGGATCTCCCAGGGTCACACTGTTGACATGCTCCTCTGGAAACAAGAAGTCACTTTTGAAACTGGAGATAAAAAAGTTACAATTCCATTCAATTATCCAGGAAATTAAGACTGCCAGATGAACATGAAGGTGCACATTTGAAAATATTCACGTTGAAGACTGAACTTAATGTGGAACAAGACTCGCTGAGGGTTCAAATGCGAGTGGCAGGGTTTTGGTACACCTGAATTTGAGGAGGGAAGAGAGTGTAGGAGATCAGCCAGAAACACAATCAAGTCCGGTAGCAACGAAGGTGTGATTAACGGTTTCAACAGATGAGTTGTGACAAGACAAAAATTAGGTGCCTCTCAGCGATGGCATCAATACAGTGATGTTCATCTCAGGACCAAATTAAGCCCCAAAGTTATGAACAGACCAGCTAGTCAGACCATAACCAAACAGACAGATGGAGTCAGCAGCTAGGGAATGTGTTTGCAGTGGGAACAGAAAATAATACCTTTAGTCTTCCCAACATTTAATTGGAATGAATTTGAATGTATTTAATTTCATTTTAGAAAGTGTACTTTAAACATACATCTGGAAATTAGCTTGGGCCACCAGAGAAGCCTGTTTTTATAGCTGCTGCTAACGTGAAAATGAGTAGTAGGCGCTGCTGATGCTCACCAGAAAGATCTTTCAATCACGAGCTTGACTTCACCATTTTCTTTCTCCCAGATGTCCAGTGAAATCCCTCGGAAAACAGAAACAGGAGTCGGCCATTCAACCCTTTGAGCCCCTTCATTTGATTGGTTATGGTGCAACAGGTTCATTTGGAATCTCAAGCTTGCTGAGCACTGCTCCTTCATCAGGTGATGTGACAAAGGAGCAGCGCTCTGAAAGCTTGTGACTTCAAATAAACCTGTTGGGCCAGATATGACTTCTGATTTTGTCCATCCCAGCCCAGCACCAGCTCCTCCACTCAATAGGATCATAGCTGATCATCCAATTCAGTATCCTGTTCTCACCTACTTCCCATACCCTTTAGCCCCAAGAATAATCTCTACCCACTTCTTGAAAACGTTCAATGTTTTGGCCCCAGCTGCTTTTTGTGATACAGAATTCCACAGATCAAATGGCCGATCACATATCCTAGACTGTGATCCCTGGTTCGGGGCTTCCTGGTCATTGAGAACATCCTTCCTGCATTTACTCTGTCTAATCTGGAGACAATTTTATAGGTTTCTATGAGATTCCACCTCATTCTTCTGAACCTCGGTCTTAACTAATCCAGAGTCTTTTCACATGCCAGTCCTGCCATCCCAGGAATCAGGCTGGTAAACTTTGGCTGCCCTCCCTCCATAGCAACAGCATCCTTTTCCAGAGGAAAAAAAGGGAGCCAAAACTGGCATACAATTTTCCAACTGTGGTCTTACCCATACCCTGTACAATTCTGGCAAGATATCCCTGCTGTTGTACTCTGATCCTCGCATTATGAAGGCCAAAACACCATTTGCCTTCTTCTCCACCCACTGTACCTGCAAGCTTACTTTCTGCAACTTTTATACAAGGACACCCGGGTCTCAGTGCACCTCCCCCTTTCCCAACCTACCACCATTCTTAACATCACCTCCTTTCTGGTTTTGCAGCCAAAGTGGCATTGTGGTCTTAACATTTGCCATTATTTTTGAAATCAACCAGTTCAGACACCTCCAGAGGTGAGATACCACTGCTACAGTACAAGAGCCCTCCTGCTTCAGATATACTTGGTGATTGTGCTTTCTGAAGAAACTCATGACTTCAGGCTCCTTCCCACTTTGTCTGGTTACAGAGCTATGATTGTTAAAACCCACTGTTCATATGAAAAGCATTTGACTTGTATCAAAACTATGCCTGCTGTCATTAATCGGTTGAACTTCCACTCAATGAAGGGACCCAAATTCTTCCACTGAGCCGGCAGCAAGGAGAGCATTTAATATAACTTTCTGAATCGACTTACATTAAAACTGCCTTTCTCAATTATTTTATGCAATCAGAAATCAGAGTGGTTTGGAAAGGGTATGTTAGTCTTGAAATGAAAAGGCTCCAAGGATATAATTGCGAGGAGGTCCTGCCAACTAAGTGAGTATTTCCTGGAATATAGGTAAAAGGATTTCAAATCACATTAATAGGTAAATTACGAAATTTACAGGTGTCACAAAAGATGTCACAAAAACGCGAGGACAGGCTTAGGCTGATGTAATTTGATACAGAGGGGTATGAAACAGGATGCAAGAAAGCACCAGTAATGTTAAAAGCGTTCCCCTCCCATTAAACCATAAGATTGTAGGAGCAGAAGTAGGCCATTCAGCCCATCGAGTCTGTTCTGCTATTCAATGAAATCATGGCTGAACCGGTAATCCTTAGCTCCACTTTCCTGCCTTTTCCTATAACCTTTGATTCCCTTACCAGTTCAAAATCTGTCTAGCTCAGCCATGAACAGACCTAAGGACCCAGCCTCGACAGCGCTCTGTGGTAAAGAATTCCACACTCAAGAGATTAAATCCTTCCCATCTGTGTCTCAAACAGGCTCCCTTTACTTGGACATGATGCCATTTGGTCCACGAGTCTCCCAGAAGGAAAAACAACTCTCCATATTGATCCTGTCAACTTCCCTGAGAATTTTGTATGTATCAGTAAGGTTACCACTCACGCTTCTAAATGCCAATGAGTACAGACTCAACCTACTCAATCTCCCCTCCTCAGACAGTCCCTCCATACCTGGCATTAGTCCTGTGAACCTTCTCTGGTCTGCCTCCAATACAAGCGTCTCTCTTCTTAGATAAGGGAGCCAAAAACTGCTCACAGCTTTTCAGGTATGATTTAACTAGTGCCTCGTAGACTTTTTCATAAGCAAGATATCTCTACTTTTACGCTCCTTTGAAATAGGAGGCCAATATTTTATTTGACTTCCCCACTACTTGAACTTCTATGTGAGCTTTTTGTGATTTGTGTTTGAGGGCTGTAAAATCCTCCTGTGCTGTAATTCTCTGCAACCTTTCTACATCTAAATAATGGTCAGTTCCTCTGTTCTTCCTGCTAAAGTGCACAGCCTCATGTTTACCACATTGTATTCCATCTGCCATGTTTTTGTCCATTTATTTAACCTGTCTTCTTTTTGTGTTACCTCCACCCCTTGTCTCCCTTTATTTGTCACCTCTGTGAATCTGGCTCTCACGCACTCAGTTTCCTCAACCAAGTCATTAACATCTCTGTAAATATATGACATAGCATAAATTAAAGCATGCAGTTCTACTGGGATTGAAGGCACATGGGGACCTGTGGGTGTATATGGTTCTCAAAGCTGTCACTAAATCTTGATGATCCCAGGCTTTATAAACAGAGGTGCGAGCCCAAAAGCAAGGAAATTAAGATGAAGGTGTACTAAACTCTGCTTTCGCCTCTTTGCTTCCAATTCTGATAACACATTTTTTTGAGAAGGATGTGACTGCTAGTACCTAATTTTGTTTACAGGATGATAAATACGTAAGTAGTTATTGCATTAAAGTGCATTTATGGATTCTGTGGAACAGTAGGAGGAGGTTGGGCTTCAAGACACACCCACTCCACAGGTGTGAATTGTCATCTCCGAACTGAAAATAGCGACTGAAGTGTATTTAAGATTCTTGGGGTACAGTGGTAGCATCCCTACCTCTGGGTTAAAACTCACCAGCTCAGGTGGTATGTATTAAACCTCTAAGCTAGTTAACACAGGAATACATGATCCAAACCATTATCAAACGTGATCAAATGGCAGAGAAGACTAGATGGGCCGAATGGTCTAATTCTGCTCCTATATATTGTGGCCTTATAGAAATACTTAGTGAAGTACATTTAAAGTATTTTGTGTGTCACAATGGTAATGTCCATGCCTCTGGATTCTGGGCCCTTTTCCCAAGTCCCACTTGCCACAGAGATACAAAATAACATCTCTGAAAAGGTTTATTAAAGATATCTACAAACATCTCAGACTCCATCCTAACTCAGATTACTTGAGGCATCTATTAGAAGCATGCTCCTCAGTCATAATTTAATAGCTTAATGTTAGCCCAGACACTTATGTGCCTGTGAATAGTAATAGAACATAGAACATAGAACATAGAACAGTACAGCACAGAACAGGCCCTTCAGCCCACAATGTTGTGCCGACCATTGATCCTCATGTATGCACCCTCAAATTTCTGTGACCATATACATGTCCAGCAGTCTCTTAAATGACCCCAATGACCTTGCTTCCACAACTGCTGCTGGCAACGCATTCCATGCTCTCACAACTCTCTGCGTAAAGAACCTGCCTCTGACATCCCCTCTATACTTTCCACCAACCAGCTTAAAACTATGACCCCTCGTGCTAGCCATTTCTGCCCTGGGAAATAGTCTCTGGCTATCAACTCTATCTATGCCTCTCATTATCTTGTATACCTCAATTAGGTCCCCTCTCCTCCTCCTTTTCTCCAATGAAAAGAGACCGAGCTCAGTTGCTCTTCTGGCACAGCAGTAGTGTTTATACACTTCTGGGGCATCTGTCCCATTGGTATCATAACATGTATTAAATGGTGTATATTTTGTGATAGATGCAAAGCCAGGAGTGCATTATTTCCTGACCAATGAGGCTTTGCTTTGATTCTATGCTTTTCAGTTACAGTGGCTTTTTATGTAATCACTTTTAATTCAGTTCAATTTGGCTTCTGGACTTTTTGCAAAGAATATCAAAGCATATATAAAGGAAAGTCAGCTAGGAGGAGAGGTGCATCACAGATCAGAAACAACCAGTCAAGGTGTTTGGCAAAAGAAACAAAAGCATCACGAGAACAAAACCTTTCCTTTTAAGACAATAAGTATCTAAGATCTGGAGTGCACTGCCTCAGAGCATGGTGGAGGCAGACTCAATCACAGCTTTGGAAAGGGAACTGGATAAACAAGGTAACAACAAATTATAGGGCTATGTGGAAAAGGCAATGGGATGGGGCCAGTGAAGTTGTTCCTGCAGAAGCCAGCACAAACTTGATGGACTGAACGGCCTCCTGTGCTGTAACTATTCTATCATTTCAAAACTGCATCCTACCACCATCCTTTCTTAAGGCATTCTTCAAAATGATTTTTACAGCTGACTCTTCGCTAAATTCTTCCCATGTTTCCTTCCTTCTTTCGTGTCCTTTGCTCTCATCAGCTCCTGGGAAGCAAACTTTTTACCCGCGCTTGATGCTAGAACAACTTGGCTAATAATTAGAAATGTGAAAGGCACTTAAAGATGTGATAAACTGATACAAGAACCGAGGGGTCACACCTAGCAGAAAGAACTGAACGGGCAGGTCTCTTTTCCAGAAGAGACAAGATGGACGGTGAGTTGATAGAAGGCTTTACGATTAAGAAAACATTTAAATCAAATATATAGAGTCATACAGCATGGAAACAGACCCTTCAGTCTAATCCATCCATGTCAATTATAATTCCGAACTAAACCAGTCCCAAATGCCTGCACTTGGCCCATTTCCCTCCAAACATTTCTAACTCATGTACTTTTCTAAATATCCTTTAAATGTTGTAACTGTATCCAAATCCACCATATCCTCTGGAAGTTCATTCCACACAAACCACTCCGTATGAAAGAACTGCCCCTCATCTATTTTTTAAAAACCTTTCTCCTCCCATCTTAAAAATACACCCTCTCGCCTTGAAACACCCCACGCTAGGGAGAAGACACTTGCTATTCGCCTTATCTATACCCCTCACGATTTTATAAACCTCTATGAAAGGTTTTTGCCGAGCGTGGAAAGAGACCAAAACGTTTGGCCATACATAATAAATGTCATTAATAAATCTAACAGGGAAGTCAGGAAAAAAAGAATCATTTCACTCAGAGTGGTTAGACTGCAGAACTCACTACCATCAGCGCCTATTGAGGATCGGGATTTGCAACAAGGTGTGTGTGTGTGTGTGTGTGTGTGTGTGTGTGTATATTGGGGGAAGATTAGTGCATGAAACTGAAAGGAACAGAAGAATATTTTGATCGGATTAGCTGCAGAATGTTGACAGAAGGCTCAAATGGAGCATATATTCTAGCATTGAACAGTTGGGCTGAATGACTACGTTTTGTTCTGTT
The DNA here is from genome assembly GCF_030684315.1 of Stegostoma tigrinum. Lineage (NCBI taxonomy): Eukaryota > Metazoa > Chordata > Chondrichthyes > Orectolobiformes > Stegostomatidae > Stegostoma > Stegostoma tigrinum. Next base: position 10,459,426 of record NC_081364.1, read on the forward strand.
CAAAGCAACGCAATGGCACAGTAGAAAATAAATGCAGCCACTCTACACAAATTAAATTTAACATTTTAAAATTTTACCGCTATAAATCTACAAAGCATTGAGAAATGTTACAAGGTTCAGGAATTATAGCAATCCTGCAGACGGACATTGATAGGTTAGGTGAATGGGCCAACTCTTAGCAGATGAAGTTTAATGTGGCTAAATGTGACGCTACTTATTTGGGTCAGAGGAATGGAAAGGCAAGTTATCATCTAAATGGAGAGAAACAACAGAGTGCTTCAGTGTAGAGGGATCTGGGTGTTCTCATGGAAGAATCACAGAAAACTGGTGTGCAGGTACAGCAGGTAGTAAGGAAGGAAATGGCATTTTGGAATTTATTACTCAATGAATCGAATGTAACTGTAGGGAAGTGTTATGTAACTGTACAAGGCATTAATGAGACCATACCATGGAGTACTGTGTACAATACTTGTCTCCTTACTTGAGGGGGTGATGTTGTCGCATTGAAGCAATTCTAGATTGATTCCAGAGATGATGGGGTGCGGGGGAGGGGGTGCATTTGTCTTATGAAGAGAGATTAATGAGTTTTGGACTATACTCTGGAGTTTGGAAGAATGAGAGGAGACCTATTTGAGGGAAGTAAGATGGAAAGGGGATTGACAAAGTAGACACAGAGAGTGTGCCCTATGCGAGGAATCAATCTAGAATGAGAGGTCATAGCTTTTAGGATAAGGTGTAGCAGATTTAAAACAGAGATGTGGAGAAATTCCTTCTCTCAGATGGTTGTGAATCTGTGGAATTCCTGACCCCAGACTGCAGTGGATGCTGGGACATTGGATAAATTTAAGGAAGAGATAGCCAAATTTTTCATGAGTAGTGGGTTAAAGGTGATGGAGAGCAGGTAGGAAAGTGGAGTGGAGGCTGAGAGGAGGTCATATCAAAATGGCAGAACAGGTTCCAGGGACTGAATTGCCTACTCCTGCTCCTAGTTCTTATGTTCTGTGTTCTTATAAAGTAACAGTTTCTGAAGTTACTTATTGCATTCTCAGAAAAGACAGAAAGCATTGGAAAAGACCATTCTCAACTTTGAAGGCAGTGAAGAAGGAAAACTGTAGGACGATGTCGGAAGGACAGCTAGTTGCAGTGCAGCAAATTGACCATGCCTTTTGGAGTTAAAACATAAGGGCATTTTCTATACACTAGATTTTCTACTTCTGCATTTGCCAAGCTATGGTTTCACATACTTTAAATGTGAAAGGACAATGTGCTAGCATTCTCAGAAAACCAGTGTCCAAATTCTTCTGATTAAGCACTTTACGAATGGTGGCAAATCTTACTAACAGATGGTGGTGAATCTGTGGAATCCATTGTCACAGGAGACTGTGGAGACTGAGTCAGTGAGTATCTTTGAGATTGATATTGATAGGTCAATCTCTGAATAAAGAAGCTTCTTCCAAATTCTCCAAAGGATCAGCATCTCTCTTATAGTTATGGGCTATAATTCAGGTGGCTCACCCAAGAGGGTCAGAGAGCACAGTCTCAGAATGAAGAGGCATCAACTTAAGACTGAGATGAGGAGGAATTTCTTCTCTCGGAGGGCTGAGAATTTTTGGAACTTCTTTCCAAAGAGAGCTATGGAGGCAGAATCCTTGCATACATTTAAAGACACAAAAACAGAAATTGCTGGAAAAGTTCAGCAGGTCTGGCAGCATCTGTGGAGAGAAATCAGAGTGAATGTTTCAAGTGATTTCTCTCCATAGATACTGCCAGACCGGCTGAGCATTTCCAGCAAATTATATTTTTGTCTCTGATTTGCAGCATCCACAGTTCTTTCAGTTTTCATCGCACATATTCAAGGCTGAGATAGATTCTTGATCAGTCGGGGAATCAAGGATTATGGGGAAATGGCGCAAAGTGTCCGTGAGGAATAACAGTTCATCCAAAGTCCTATTGAATGATAGTGCAAGCTCAAAGGGCCGATGGTCGAATGATCTATGGTCTTTGGTGTTGTATAAAGTAAAGGTTCTGAAGGGTTTAATATTCATGTTACATTGGCTCCGTCCATTCTATTGATGTCACACACTGTTCGTGGATGGAAATGCAAGGAAATCTACCCAAGTTTTTCGAGAGAGCAGATGTATTTGTAGCAGCCCCCTCGGGTTCTAGTAATTCTGCCAAATTAAACAGAGTTGTACATATTGCTATCGTAAGACCATCATACGTAAGGGCACAATTAGGCCATTCAGCCCATTGAGTCTGCTCCATCTTTCGATTGTGGGTGATATGTTTTTCAACCCCATTCTCCAGCCTTCGCCCCATAACCTATGATCTCCTTACGAATCAAGAACCTATGTATCTCAGTTTTAAATCATGCAATAACTTATACTATCAAAGGACAGCGTCTCTTCTGTACGTTCTCAGTGATGGTTACTAGATTATCGTAAAGCAAGGGAAGCCAGAGGGTCAGTGGCAGAAAACTACAGCACTAATCCTCATGCAAACTAAAAATTGGCAGAGGTGCTAAAAACCACAAGGTACAAGAAGTGGTCATTCGGGGAAATACCAGTGGTCGAATTTTTCACCATTTACGCCATCATAGAATTTTTACAGCATATACAAAAGAGCCTTCAGCTAACTGTCTACATTGATCATTAGGCATCTCTCTATTCTAATCTCATTTTCCAGCACTTGGTCTGTAGCCTCGTGTGCTATGGCATTTCAAGTGCTCATCTAAGTATTTATTCAATGTTGAGGGCTCCTGTCTTTGCTAACTTTTTATTGAAAATATCTCTTGCTCAAATCATCTCTAAACCTCCTGCTTCTTAAACTTGAAACTGTGCCAAACCCATCCTGGTACTGATCCCTTTACTAATGGGAAAATATTTCTTCCTATCTCACCCATCTCTGCCCCTCAATACTTTATAATCCTAGTCAGGTCCTCTTCAGCTTTCTGTGCTCTAAACAAAACAAACCCCTGTCTATCTAGTCTCTCTCCATAGCTGATACGCTCTAGCCCAGGCAACATCTCGGTGATTCTCAATTTTTTTTTGGCAGGAAAACATCGTTCCCATCGTGTGGTGACCAGACCCGCACACGGGACTCCAGCTGTGACGTAATGGATGTGATTTACAACTCCAATTCAACCTCCTTGCTCTTGTATTCAATGCCTTGGCTAATAAAGGCAAGTATACACTATACTTTCTTAACCACCTTATCTACCTATCTTGCTGCCTCTGAGGCACACCAAAGTCTCTCGGATTCTCTGTACTTCCCAGGGTCCTACCATCCATCACTGGCCTTGTTAGCCCTTCCAAAGTACATTGAGAGTCGATCACATTGCTTGGATTTGAAGTCACGTGTGCGTCAGATCAGGTAAGGAGAGCAGATTTCATTCCCTAAATGGATTGACGTGAACCAGACGGGGTTTTGCAATAATGAACAGTTACATTATCATTTGGGGGTCAGTTAGTGTGACTGGCTGGTTTGCAACGCTAAGTGAAGCCAGCAGCATGGGATCAATACCCATGCTGGCTATGGTTACCTTGAAGAATTCTCCTCCTCAACCTCTCCCCTCACCTGAGGGATGGTGACTCTCAGGTTAAACCAACCACCGGTTGCCTTTCTGTAATGAAAGGGCAGCCCTGTGGTCTGGCAAAACTCTGGCAACTCTAATTTAACACTAGATCAGCTTGCATTCCATATTTTTGGCAAAATTCAAATTTCGCAATGTACCACGGCAGGATTTGAGCCCAGATCCCCCAAACGTTAACCTGGGGGTCTACATTACCTGCTCAGTGGCAATAACCATGACACCACTCCCTTGCCCATTCTTCAGGAGTCAGATAAAACTTGGAAGTTGGCCCCAGAATTAAGCAATATGGGGTGTTATTGAAGGGAGCCCAATAGATCTACCAACTGGAGATTGCTCAGGAACCGCGCCCCCCCAACCCGTTAATGTTCAGCAGCGGGTTCAACTCACCGGAAGTTTCAGAGATAAGTGAATGGTAACTGCAGCTCGATCAATGTTTGGAGTTATAAGCAGATTCCTGAACCCTGAGACAAACTCTGCTCAATGCAATCCAGCTCAGCTGTTTAAAAGCAGTTTCCACCAACTTCTTGCCCCATGATCCCGTGTCTGATCTTGATTTCCTGAACTTTCATCGCCTAAAGCTTTTAAAATGATAATTAAGCTTCGACAGAAAGAAACATCTGGAGGTAGAAATGCGTACACCCAAAAGTGCGCTCCAAATGCGCTCGAAATTGCATCGTAACCCAACATCACAAGCAATCAACGTAACATAGTCTCTCGTCCGTCCTTAACTTAAAAAGCACTTGGTCAAATATTAACCTCGTGTGGCCTTTTTAATTCAGTTTAAATGTCTACTCCAACTTCGCCTGAAGCTGATTTTTAAAAAATCCCCAAAAATAACCTATACAGTCACTTACTTCCACTTGCGTGCAAACTAAATGTTGTTTGATAACAATTTTGGGCAAACTGAAGTCGTAACAGATCGCGGGAAAGGAGCGGAAATTGATTTGGAAATCTAAACGCTTACATTTGCAAATTCATCAAATCCGTTGCACTGTCTCCCCAGGACCGTGATAACAAGACGCGTCTGTCCCTGTACCTCAACCCCTTCCCATCCCACAGGGAGAAATTCTAACATGCATGTTCCCTTTTAATACTGGCAGCTTCAGGAAGCAGTTGTCAGGCACGAGTTCAGCAGTGCGGTAGTTTATTTGTAAAAACTTGTAACTAACGCCCCGACGGTACAGACCGCAAAACATGTTGCCTGACAGAAACAAACTACACAAATGTTTAGCTGCAAAACCTGGTGTCACTCACTACCCTTCTCAACGCGAGATTAAGTAGAAATGACTAACTCCCTCTGCTGGGACCCGCTGAAATACTCGCATCTCAGGACTAGTTCATGTTGCTCTGAGAAAATTTCTGGGAATGAACAAATACAATGACAACGAAACACTGAGCCAAGCAGCAGGAATGCAAATTATTCAAAAGCATTTTTGTTTTGTAGTTTTATACAAACTTACTAAAATGCTCTCACTTGCTTTACTCTTTAACGGTTAGCTCTTCTTTAAAGCTCTTGCTTGCTCTCCCATCCAGAGAATGGCTCTCCCAAAGCCTCTTCACCGTCTACAAGTCAGGAGTGCGGTGGAATGCTCCCCACTTGCCTGGATGAGTGCAGCTCCAACACTCAAGGAGCTTGACACCATCCAGGGCTAAGCAACCCGCTTGATTGGCACCACATCCACAAGCATTCACTCCCTCCATCACCGATGCTCAGTAGCAGCAGTGTGTACCATCTATATGAAGTACTGCAAAAATTCACCCAAGATTCTTAGGCAGCACCTTCCATCTAAAATCAGAAGGGCAGCAGATATATGTGAACACTAAACCCTGCAAGTTCCCCTCCAAGCCACTCACTATTCTGATTCAAAATGTTCACTGTTCATTCAATGTTGCTGGGTCAAAATTTGGAAAATCCCTCCCTAATCGTATTGTGGGTGTACCTATAGCTCATGGGCTGCAGTAGTTCCAGTAGGCAGCTCTCTACCCCCTTCTCAAGGGCAACTAGGGATGGGCAATAAATGCTGGCCCAAACAGCGATGCTGTGAATGAACAAAAATACATTGTAAATGTCAAAGCTGAATGAGCATTGTGAAATAGACCAAAAGTGGGATTTTACCCTGCGAACAATTAGAAGTGGTCAGCTCCATATCATTGAAATTGTTAACTGCAAACAAAGTTAATCATGGAACAATTCTGAAGGAGGGTCAGTGGTCTCGAAATGTTAAACTGAAAGAACTGTGGATGCTGTAAATCAGGATCAAAAACAGAAGTTGCTGGAAAAGCTCAGCAGGTCTGGCAGCACCTGTGAAGAAAAGAAGCCAGAGCTAACATTTTGGGTCCAGTGATCCTACCTCAGAACTCTGGGTTCAGGGTTCTGAGGAAGGATCACCGGACCCAAAACGTTAACTCTGATTTTTTTTCTTCACAGATGCTGCCAGACCTGCTGAGTTTTTTTTTCAGCAACTTCTGTTCTTGGTCTTGAAATGTTAACTGTTTTCTGTCCATAGATGCTACCAGCCCTGCAGAGTTTCTCCAGCAATTTCTGCTTCTATTTGTTTCGGATCTCCAGAGTCTGCAGTTCTTTGTCTTATTTGTAAAAGTGGGAAACTGCTGTTGCATCAAAAGATCAATCTATGACATCCCAGTGTTATTACCTTGTACTGTTAACTATGATCGGGACAGTGTTTTTATCCCTCTCCCACACACAATCGTTTAAATGCCAGGATTTTGTTTGGACCCAAATGTTAACTGTTTCTCTCTCCACAGATACTGCCAGACCTGTTGAGTTTCTTCAGCACTTTCTGGTTTTGTTCCAGAACGCCAGCAACTGCAGCAGTTTGGGGGCTTCTTTTTCATTCATGAGACATTGGCATCACTGTCAGGGCCAACATTTATTGCCCATCTTGAATTACAGCAGGTCTGGAGTCATGTAAAGGCCAAACCAGGTAAGAATGGCAGATTTCCTCCCCTAAAGCATATTAGATAGGCATTTACAATAGTCAATCGCTACATGGTGGTCATTACATTAGTGTTAATTGTTGATTTTTTTAAAGTTGAATTCAATGGAACATACACCATCTGAACATTAGCCTGAGATTCTGGGTTACCAGCCCAGAGATATTACCACTAACCTCTGCCTCCACCACTGCCCCTCCTCTGGAAATTAAAATGTGTTTTCTTCACATCATACTCCAGCTCAGAAGGGAAGTACCTCACAATTTCAAAAATAATTACTACCATGCAAGATGTCTTCATTCATATCAAAATGTTCAGATCTAGAAATTATGCCTTACTCAAAACATGTTGCAAACTCAACTCTCTCTTTGAAACCTTTAGCAAAGAATGCACAAATCTATAAGGGAGATTTTATTATAAAATGAAAAAGCCTTGATTACCATGAATAAGCTGCGATGCACCTTATTGCTATATAAAGGGCTACCTCACCTCCCTGGACTGAACGTTCTGGAATCCCAAGAATGTCATGGGAAACAAATTCATGGGAATTCCAGGCAGTTTGTGTTTGGCCAGGTTACTGGAGGGGAGCACAAGATTAAGAAATGATTTTGATCAGTCCCGGACATGAGTAAGACACAGGCAATTTTTCACAGGAGGTGTACTGTAGTTCTTGGAAGACAAAAAATGTGTCCCCTTCCCCTCCCAACAAAAAAAGGGCGCCTGTCGATGAATAGTTGAAGGCTTGCAGCTGCGATTTTCCACCAGTTCGAGAGTTTAGGTCTGATCATCAAGGTTGGTACTGAGTCAAAACGCACAACCCACACCGGTACACGGCAAACACACATTTCCCTGAACCAACATTAACCTTGCTCTCTTTGGCACAGGTATTGAGGGGATTAAGCACTCGGATTGCAACTAAAATACCAGTTGGCACAGATTTTGGTTTTGAGGCGGAGAATACTACAGGAGGTTTTCTCCATCCCACACTCTCCACCCAAACAAACATTGGCTCAGATCTTCAGCAGATGCAATGACAGTTTTAAATTGACTATGTTCATGCACGTGGCCCAAGGCTCCCTTTGCTTTGAACCACTTCTTCCTTACAAAACAGTAAACTCTTCTAGGGGGAATGTAAACCCTCCAGCAGAAATTCAGCTAGCTTGAAATTTTATTTTTGCAAAAAAAAGTGCCAATGACATTAAGGGTCGTTCCCTCGCTGGCTAAACTTCAGGTGGCAACTGCATCTCATACTAGAGCGGGGGGAGAATAAGTGCAATGCATATTGAAGGTGGGCAATCCCTCCAAAATTATTGGGGAATAGTATTTGAAGCATATGCACACAACTGGTCTGCAGGTAAACACAAGCTTTAAGACGCATCTATCTGGCCCCGTCTGGGTCAGACGCTCGCTTTGAATCAGCTCTGCAACTCGCCTCAGTGGAAACACAAAAACCGCGCCACTAGTAATTAAACTCCCGACACACACACACACACACGCACAATCCCACTGATTTCTTCAGCGGGAAAGGCAGCGAAAGAGTTCTGTGCAAGACTCACTCTGAATCAGGCGAATTAAAAACTTTGAGAGAGCTGGAGATTCACGCTGGATGCAATCATCTGTGCACATCAATGATAAACATCTGAACACCCTTTTCTACTCAGGGACCATGCACTGATACATTTGGTAGTGTTTGGTGAGGAGGGGGGAGGTGTAAGAGCAGATTAAACAACATTTTAAACCAAAAATAAAGTTTCCCCCTTTGAACAAAATCTCAACAGAACATTTTATTTTAAAACAAACCAAACCGTAACAATATGCATGGATTTAATTAACACGAATAATGCAACCAAATGTTGAATTAATTGAGATTCAGAACATGCGTTAATTATTGTTAAGATAGCCATAAACTGCGGTGATGCCAACGAGCCAAAAATACTACACTCAAGACGAGCTGATAAAAATAGTAATTTTTCATTCAACTTTTTGCATTTGAAACTCATTCACTCGTATCCGGCCAAAACAAAAAAAACTATCCAACTAACAGCGACCATAAACACAAAAATATTGGCAACTGACATTTTAAAGGCAAGAAAGAAAGACATGATCTACATATGTTAAAAAAAGACAAAAAAACGACCTGAGTGAGTGACACACACACAAACTCAGTTTGTGATTACTAAGGGTGTAAGCAACATCTTTAATAGTTGCATCTCCCATCTGAAACACACAGCAAGTACTGGGGCTGCCGCCGATTAAAAGTCATCCCCTTCCTTAATTTTTTGCAAAATGAAAATTACCATCAGCACCAAATTAAATAACGCACCGATTTGTCCTTAAGCTTGCACAGCCTGGAAAAATTCCACTAAGTCCAGCCAACAAGCGGGGACGCCGCAGCTCCAAGTGAGAAAAAGGAGAGAGAGAGAGAGAGAGCGAGGAGGGAGGGTTGGTGGGAGGTTGGGGAGAAAGAAGGGGAGGGGGGCAGATCTCCGTATAAAATGTAAAAAATATGAATCAGTTTCTCACTCGATGATCACTGCGCTCAATTCACTGTACTGCGGTCATCATTGGGTCTAAAGGCGTTTAACTCTCTCAATTCACACTCACACACTCGCTGCCAAACGCATAACATAGTTATGGTATTAAAGCATAGTTTAAAAAGCAGTTGTAGCAGAGGATCCCCGCCCCCTGCACCGCCCTTGATTGACATTTAGTAGGCAAAAATAGAGATCTGGATTCAAATTGGTATTTGGAAGTTACTGACTGGGGCCCTTAAAGGGGAAATACATATTTGACCTTTTCAAGTGGCAATGCCCAATGGTGTTCCGTTTTAAAGGAGAACACTACAATTTGGTTTTAAAAATAAATCTCTTGCGAGCATTCTCTTTTTTTCGCACTCTTAAGCTGGTGTGAGATGATGCAATTGTCACATCTGTCCCACTGTCAATTATTTCTGTTTCTCCTAAAGAGATTTTCTACTTCCAAAACGAAGGGGCAGCCCCACCACTTTCCTCTCCCGAAGAACACAGTATACCCTCCAATCACCAACTTGTGACTAAGGTTTTAGACACGGCATCTTTTGCGCTTTGCAAGCACAAAAGGACATGAAGGACGGAAACAGAACCTTCAGCCCAACTTGTCCATGTCGACCAAGTTTCTCAAACTAATCTAACCTCATTTGATAGAGATAATGGGAACTGCTTTGGCCTATATCCCTTTAAACCTTTCCTATCCATTTACCTGTTATTTGCATGTTGTAACTGTACCTGTATTACCACTCTATCTGGATGCATATTGGCTTGGGACGGTAACGGCCCTGCCTAGGACCGTAAGAAACTACAGAGTTGTAAACGCAGCCCAAACCATCACGCAAGCCAATCTCCCTTCCATTGACTCCGTCCACACTTCTCCGTACCTCGAAAAGGTGGCCAACGTAGTCAAAGACCCCTCCCACCCTGGTTATAGTCTCTTCCACCCTCTTCTGTCGGGCAGAAGATGCAAAACCTTAAACACACATACCAACGGGCACAAAAACAACTTCTTTCCTGCTGTTTTATTAGACTTTTGAATGGACCTCTTAAATTTCAAATCTCGTGTTGATCTTGCTTTTTGTGCACATTCTTTGCAGGTGTAACTTTGTATTCCTTGCTATGTTCAGTCACCTTTGTATGTTGTGATCTGCCTGAACTGCTCATAAGACATAACTTTTCACTGCACTTCGATACATGTGACAACAATAGATCAAATCAAATAAAAATTCTTCTGGAAGATCATTCCACATACAGACCACCCTCTATGTGAAAAAGTTGTCTGTCAGATCTCTTTTAAATCTTTCTCCTCTCACCTTAAACCTATGCCCTCTAGTTTTGAACTTCCCTACCCTAGGGAAAAGACCTTATCTATAATTCACCTTGTCTCTGCACTTCATGATTTTATAAACCTCTATAAGGTCACCCCTTGGCCTCTAATTCTCCAGTGAAGTAAGTCCCAGCCAATCCAGCGTCCTTCCTCTATTCTGAAAACTTCTCTGTAAAAATACACAAGTGGTACAGATTGCATTCAAACTAGCTTCCATTGCCAAGTTCAAAGATTTCCTCTATACATTTTCTCAATAGAAATATGATCTTGCATTTGCATTTGTAACTGCAAGGGATGCCACATGCTCCTCGATCTTAATGACAAAATAGATAACTGGTGTATAGGTTGGTTTTATGAAGGTTAAGTTGTAGCTTCAATATTTCGATTGCCTAGGGAACAATGACCATAACACTGTAGAATGGATCTTTCATAGAACATAGAACAGTACAGCACAGAACAGGCCTTCAGCCCACGATGTTGTGCCGACCATTGATCCTCATGTATGCACCCTCAAATTTCTGTGACCACATGAATGTCCAGCAGTCTCTTAAATGACCCCAATGACCTTGCTTCCACAACTGCTGCTGACAACGCATTCCATGCTCTCACAACTCTCTGTGTAAAGAACCCACCTCTGACATCCCATCTATACTTTCCTCCAGCCAGCTTAAAACTATGACCCCTCGTGCTAGCTATTTCTGCCCTGGGAAATAGTCTCTGGCTATCAACTCTATCTATGCCTCTCATTATCTTGTATGCCTCAATTAGGTCCCCTCTCCTCCTCCTTTTCTCCAATGAAAAGAGACCGAGCTCAGTCAACCTCTCTTCATAAGATAAGCCCTCCAGTCCAGGCAGCATCCTGGTAAACCTCCTCTGAACCCTCTCCAAAGCATCCACATCTTTCCTATAATAGGGCGCCCAGAACTGGACGCAGTATTCCAAGTGCGGTCTAACCAAAGTTTTATAGAGCTGCAACAAGATCTCACGACTCTTAAACTCAATCCCCCTGTTAATGAAAGCCAAAACACCATATGCTTTCTTAACAACCCTGTCCACTTGGGTGGCCATTTTAAGGGATCTATGTATCTGCACACCAAGATCCCTCTGTTCTCCACACTGCCAAGAATCCTATCCTTAATCCTGTACTCAGCTTTCAAATTCGACCTTCCAAAATGCATCACCTCGCATTTATCCAGGTTGAACTCCATCTGCCACCTCTCAGCCCATCTCTGCATCCTGTCAATGTCCCGCTGCAGCCTACAACAGCCTTCTATACTGTCAATGACCCCTCTGACCTTTGTGTCATCTGCAAACTTGCTGACCCATCCTTCAATCCCCTCATCCAAGTCATTAATGAAAATTACAAACAGTAGAAGCCCAAGGACAGAGCCCTGTGGAGCACCACTCACCACTGACTTCCAGGCAGAATATTTTCCTTCTACTACCACTCGCTGTCTTCTGTTGGCCAGCCAATTTTGTATCCAGGCAGCTAAGTTCCCCTGTATCCCATTCCTCCCGACCTTCTGAATGAGCCTACCATGGGGAACCTTATCAAATGCCTTATTGAAGTCCATATACACCACATCCACAGCTCGACCCTCATCAACTTTTCTAGTCACATCCTCAAAAAACTTAATAAGGTTTGTGAGGCATGACCTACCCCTCACAAAGCCGTGTTGACTGTATTTGATTAAGCCATGCTCTTCCAGATGGTCATAAATCCTATCCCTCAGAATCCTTTCTAACACCTTGCAGACGACAGACGTGAGACTTACTGGTCTGTAATTGCCGGGGATTTCCCTATTTCCTTTCTTGAAGAGAGGAATTACATTTGCCTCTCTCCAGTCCTCAGGTACGACTCCAGTGGAGAGCAAGGATGCAAAGATCTTCGCAAGTGGCGAAGCAATTGCATTTCTCGCTTCCCAAAGCAGCTGAGGACAAATCTGGTTTCGGCCTGAGAGTGAGAAACTTGGGATGGAACAAGTGTGCTGAAATTAAATTAGAGTTACTTATATTGAAATGAGGGAAGATTTGCTGGAGTGGACTGGGAAAGGAATGTAGCAGAAAAGCTGGCTGAGGAATAGTGAGAGACATTTAAGATAACAGTTCAGGAATCACAGTAAGGAAATATCCCAGTGAAAAGGAAGGGTTTCAGAAAGGGGATAAACTGACCATGTTGAAACAAGGAAGTTAAGGATATTCTTAAATTGAAAGAAAAAATAAAAATGTAGCAAAGAATAATGGGAAACGAAAAGACTGTGAATCTTTCAAAAACCAACAAAAGATTACCCAAAATTAATACAGTGAGAAAATAAATTATGAATCCAATCTAACAAGTTTTATAAAAACAGCCAGTGTTTCTTTTAATGGGCTGTGGAAAATATAATTTGAATATGGAAAAGGCAGAAGAGTTAACAAGGTGCCTTGTATTAGTCTACGTACATGAGGATTCAAATAGTATTAAAAAAAACCTAAACAATGAATGGTCTCAAGGGAGAAGGAAATAACCACAGTAAAAATTACGATAGAAAAAATACTGGGGATGGTATGGTATAAAGGTCAATAAGTCGTCTGATCCTGGTGGGGTACATCTTGAATATTAAAGGAAATAGCTACAAGATAGTGCACTGACAGTAATTTTCCAAGAATCCTTAGATTATGGAATTGTCTGAGATGATTGACAAAGTGCCAATAGCACATCTTTATTCAAAAAGGGAGGGAAGCAAAACAAGTTATTAATAAGGCTATTAGCTTAACATTTGTTATTGGGAAAATGTTAATCTATTATAAAAGATGTAATTGCAGAGCATTTAGAAATACATAATATTTACAAATACATAATACATTAGACAAACAGAATCAGCATGACTCCATAAAGGGAAAAACATGCCTGACAAATTTATGTAATGTATTTGGATTTCCAAAAGGTGGTCAATAAGTTACTGCAATTCAATAAGATAAGAACACATGATGTTGAAGTTAGTGTATTATTATGCTTAAAGGATTGACTAACTAATAGAAGACAGAGATTTGGGATACTGGGGACATTGTCAGGATGGCAACCTGTAACTAGTGAAGTGTCACGGGGAGTGGTGGAATATATTAATGACTTGAAAGACAAAAGTGAATGCAATATCACAACTTTGTGGATGACAGAAAAATAAGTGGAAAGGCAAGTAGTGAGAATGGCACAGTCAGTTTTTAGAGGGAATTAGGCAGGTTGAGTGACTCAGAAAAAAACTTGGCAGATGGAACATAATGTGGGAAAATGTGAGGTTATGCACTTTGGCAGGAAAAATAGAGGACCTGGATATGACTTAAATTGGGAAAGACTACAGAAAGCTGGAACACAGTAATTTGGTGTCCTTGTGTGTGAATCACAAAATGCGTGCGTCAAAGTTCAGCAGGTAATAAGGAAAGCAAATGGAATGTTGGTCTTTATTTCAAAGGGAATGGGTATAAAAATAGGTACATCTTGTTAAAACTATATTAGGGACTGGTCAGACCTCATATGGAATAATTACATTCACAAATGTTTTGATGCAATGAATATAAGAACATATTGAAACATATTCTCAAAAACTTCCATGATATGACTGCCAATCTATCTCCATTACCCAAGTGGCAATCAACTTATTAAAATGTAGCATTCCTAAACATAAGTAATCTTTTATAAAGCTATGTTAGCTGTGTATATATATTTATAAATGTATATATCATTTCTTATAGGAGTTTTGGACTTTAAACTAGTGACATATTGGTCTATTTTTGTGAAGAGGTTTGAAAATTAATTGTTTCCATATTTCTGAACTATGACTTCAGAACTGCTATTGGTCAGAGAGAGAACAAGGAACCTTGCAATATTAAGGAAATTTGTTTATATTGTGGGGTTTTATGAAAGGAGAGAAGCAAACATTTAGTTATTAGTTGTAGTAGAATCTTGAAAGAGCAAGGTTTCTGAATTTAATTCACAAGTTTTTGGGGCTCTGTTCAAAGGAAACCTGACAGTTCAGAAGAAAGTATGATCTCTTAATATGATCTAATAAAAATAGATTAGCTTTAGAATAATGAAGGTATTAAGTTGTGTCAGAGTGAGAGAGAGTTTAGTTTGTTAAACTCCCAGACCAATGCTGTTTGTTCAAACTCTGCATCTTGTTAAAGACTGAGAATATCTAAGCTCTCAGTTGCATGAGAATTCAAATAAGAAGTCTTCATAGATCACAGCTCACGAAAGTTAAAAAGTAGCAGCTTAGTCAAATATACAGTTTGGACAGAGAAGAAAAATATCACTGGATTTTGATTAACCATAAAGTGAATGAATAGGAGTGTAAATGGGATTTTGTTTTGCTATCTGTTTTGAAATCTTGCTAATAATGTCATATGCCGATAGCATGGTTTGGTTTATTTTGTTCTTATTTCTTTTGTGTAATAAACTTCTGCTTTATTGTTAAAAGCAAATCTGTAGCCTTCCACACTTACATCTCAGTGAAAGACCACCATGTTAGAACAAAAAGGAATATGATCTATCAAGCCAGATTTCATTCTGTGATCTAACTTGTCCAGTAGTAACACCAACTGGGATCATAACAACACAAAGAAGGGTTTGAAGTGGATCATTGTGTGGTTCACAATTTAGTCATCCAGGTGCCTATTGTCACTTCTGAGGCTGTTCTGTTAAAATTTCTCAAAAAAACCCCTAAAGCATGCCTTGTAAAGCAGATCATTTGACATAGCAGCCGTAAAATAAACATTTAGAGGCTGATGATGAAATCGAATATACATTTTACCTTTTGGTAATATTTTATTTCAGGAGACGGGTAACAATGTTACATAGACTTTCCCACTTGGGGAAAAAAAATATCATTCAATCTACTTGGTCCACATAACCATTTGAGATGCAGTTAATCCTCCTCCCACTGATGTATTCCCAAGCCAGTAGATTACCCTATTCCTTTCTTTCACCCTGGCAGCACTCTCATTTTGAGTAGAAAAATGTCCCCTGAATTCTCTATTCGATTTATTGATGACTGTGTTATTTTGTTGTTTGCTAGATTTGGTTTTCCCCACCAATGGGGCATATTTTCCTTTTCAAATGTTGCATAATGTTAATAACTTTGATGTGGTGAACTGTCAAACTCTGTTTTCTAAAGAAAAGAACAGAGCCTTTTTAGCACACCACCATGGGGAAAATGCCCTCTGATCGGTGTAGAATAAATTGACAGTATTAGCTCCAATGGAAAGCAGGATTTGATGAAAAAGTGAATCAGAGTTTATTGCTATTTCAAAGGCATAATATTGCCATCTGAAAACCTGGGATTCTATTTTTCTTGCACATTAGCTTCATGAGAAGGTTTTCCATCTTAGATATAGCTGGCAAGTCTTTTAAAGTTTTCCTCGCCCCATCTCATGTAGTTAAATCTCTGAAATTCTCATGCAGTGCCCAACTCTAACAGATAATGGTCCCCAGTCTCAAGCTGTGGGACTCCTTCCATCCTCCAGCAGTCCCTGCCTCCACAACCAACATGGAAAGAGACATTTCAAGTTGTCTCACGTCCTATCTCCTCAGTGTGTGCCCCCAACCCCCGATCATTGTCTCTCGAACCTGAAATTCAACCCCATAATATTTGAAGAAGCGTTAAGAAAATTAAGATAAAAAAATATGGTGACTCAAGCAAGCCCACAGCGCAGGGCACCACATGACGGAAGAAGGTAGAAGTGACATTGTGGAGGTCAGGTGACCAATGATAGTGCTTTGCCTCTGAGCCAGGGACTCCAGATTGAAATCCTGCCTCAAGACCTTGTGAAAGGTGTGTTCATAATGTGGCCAAACAAGTTGATAGCCAGTTTTCCAATCCTTCCGCTGTGTCTATTGCAGGCAGTAAGAGTGGGAGATTTCCCGGGCAGCCTTATTAAAGAAGGCATTGCATAATCCTGGACCAATCCAATGGTCATCCACTACTGATCTCTTAGGCCATGACACCCCGAGAGAGAGAGAGAGAGAGGGGGAAAGAGAGGTAGATCAAGATATAGTAATAAGGAACTGGAATTTTCTAGGTGTGAAGGTGAATGGAATATCAGAAGGAGGGGTGGAGGCTTTGAGAGAGGCTACAGAAATGGCTTACCAGAATTTGGCCTGGTTTGGAGCGTTTTTTTAAATTCAGTCATGGGATGAGGGTGTCACTGGCTAGGACAGCATTGATGGCCCATCCTGAATTGCCCAGAGGGCAGTTAAGAGTCAACCACATGTAGGTCAGACCAGGTAAGGATGGCAGTTTCTTTCCCTAAAGGGTATTTGTGAACCACCTGGTTTTTTTTTGACAATCAATTCATGGTCATCATTTGGTTCTTAACTCCAGATATTTATTGAATTCAAGTTCTACCATCTGCCGTGGCTGGATTTGAACCCGGGTCCCTGGAGTGTTACCTGGATTTCTGGATGAACAGTCCAATGATAATACAACTAGGCCATCGTCTCCCCCAAGTATTCAAAAGTTTATGGTCATCACTAGACCCTTATTTCCATATTGTTACGAATTCAAATTCCATCATCTACCATCGTGGGTCCGCAGGAACCCAGTACCACAGAAGATTACCTTGTCTAGTAATGATGTCACTAGGCCATCACCTAGCTCCTAAATCCTAAGCAGCTGGAGTTTAAATTGGATAAATGTGAGGTGTTGTATTATGGCAAGGCAAATGAAGGCAGGACATAGACATTCAATGGCGGGGGTCTTGGAAGGTGTTGCCAAATAAAAATACCTTGGAATGCAGGGTCATTGTTCCTTGAAGGTGGAGGTACAGGTATGTAAGGAAGTGAAGAAGACATTTGGTACATCCACCTCACCCTCATCCGCCGAGCCGAACTCATCCTCACCCTCAACAACTTCTCTTTCGATTCCTCCCACTTCCTACAGACTAGGGGGGTGGCCATGGGCACCCGCATGGGCCCCAGCTATGCCTGCCTCTTTGTAGGTTACGTGGAACAGTCCCTCTTCCGCACCTACACAGCCCCAAACCCCACCTCTTCCTCCGGTACATTGATGACTGTATTGGCGCCGCCTCTTGCTCCCCAGAGGAGCTCAAACAGTTCATCCACTTCACCAACACCTTCCACCCCAACCTTCAGTTCACCTGGGCCATCTCCAGCACATCCCTCACCCTCCTGGACCTCTCAGTCTCCATCTCAGGCAACCAGCTTGTAACTGATGTCCATTTCAAGCCCACCGACTCCCACAGCTACCTAGAATACACCTCCTCCCACCCACCATCCTGCAAAAATTCCATCCCCATTCCCAATTCCTCCGCCTCCGCCACATCTGCTCCCACGATGAGGCATTCCACTCCCGCACATCCCAGATGTCTAAGTTCTTCAAGGACCGCAACTTTCCCCCCACAGTGGTCGAGAACGCCCTTGACCGCGTCTCCCGCAACACATCCCTCACACCCCACTCCAGCCACAACCACCCAAAGAGGATCCCCCTCGTCCTCACACACCACCCCACCAACCTTCGGATACAATGCATCATCCTCCGACACTTCCGCCATCTACAATCCGAACCCACCACCCAAGACATTTTTCCATCCCCACCCCTGTCTGCTTTCCGGAGAGGCCACTCTCTCCGGACTCCCTTGTTCGCTCCACGCTGACCTCCAACCCCACCACACCCGGCACCTTCCCCTGCAACCGCAGGAAATGCTACACTTGTCCCCACACCTCCTCCCTCACCCCTATCCCAGGCCCCAAGATGATTTTCCACATTAAGCAGAGGTTCACCTGCACATTTGCCAATGTGGTATACTGCATCCACTGTACCCGGTGTGGCTGCCTCTACATTGGGGAAACCAAGCGGAGGCTTGGGGACCGCTTTGCAGAACACCTCCGCTCGGTTCGCAATAAACAACTGCACCTCCCAGTCGCAAACCATTTCCACTCCCCCTCCCATTCTCTTGATGACATGTCCATCATGGGCCTCCTGCAGTGCCACAATGATGCTGCCCGAAGGTTGCAGGAACAGCAACTCATATTCCGCTTGGGAACCCTGCAGCCCAATGGTATCAATGTGGACTTCACCAGTTTCAAAATCTCCCCTCCCCGACTGCATCCCTAAACCAGCCCAGTTCGTCCCCTCCCCCCACTGCACCACACAACCAGCCCAGCTCTTCCCCTCCACCCACTGCATCCCAAAACCAGTCCAACCTGTCTCTGCCTCCCTAACCTGTTCTTCCTCTCACCCATCCCTTCCTCCCACCCAAAGCCGCACCTCCATCTCCTACCTTTTAACCTCATCCCACCTCCTTGACCTGTCCGTCTTCCCTGGACTGACCTATCCCCTCCCTACCTCCCCACCTATACTCTCTCCACCTATCTTCTTTTCTCTCCATCTTCGGTCCGCCTCCCCCTCTCTCCCCATTTATTCCAGAACCCTCACCCCATCCCCCTCTCTGATGAAGGGTCTAGGCCCGAAACGTCAGCTTTTGTGCTCCTGAGATGCTGCTGGGCCTGCTGTGTTCATCCAGCTTCACATTTTATTATCTTGGAATTCTCCAGCATCTGCAGTTCCCATTATCACTAAGACATTTGGTACACTTGTGTTTGTAGATTACTGCATCAAAAGGATGGGAAGTCTATGACTGTACAGGACATTGTTTCGGCCACTATTGGAATACTGCATTCAGTTATGGTCTACCTGCTGTTGGAAAAATGTTGTTAAACTTGAAATGGTGCAGAAAATATTTGCAAGGATATTGCCAGAGTTGGAGGTTTTGAGCTATAGGGCAAGGCTGAATAGGCTGGGGCTATTTTCCCTGGAGCATCAGACGCTGAGCAGTCACCTTACAGAGGTTTATAAAATCATGAGGAGCATGGATAGGGCGATTAGACAAGGTCTTTGCCCCAGGGAGAATAAGTCCAAAACTAGAAGGCATTGATTTAAGGTGAGAGGGTAAAAGTATAAAGGGACCTGAGAGGCAACGTTTTCACACAGAGGGTGATGCGCGTATGGAATGAGCTGCCAGAGGAAGTGGTGGAGGCTGGTACAATTACAACATTTAAAAGGCATCTGGATGGGTACATGAATAGGAAAGGTTTAGAGGGATATGGGCCAAATGGCGAATGGGGCTAGATTAATTTCGGATACCTGGTTGACATGGACAGGTTGGAGCGAAGGGTCTGTTTCTGTGCTGTACATCTCTATGACTATAACTCTATCTCTGCTTCCACCATCCTCATAGGAAGTGAGTTGTAGGCCATTGTCATACACTGCTTACAAATGTTTTCTCTCACACTGCCTTTGCCTCTCTTGTCCAAAACCTTCAAGCTGCACCCAACCCCCATCCCTGCACCATCAACTAATGAGAACAGCTTTCCTTTGTCTGTCTTCCCTGAGTAATATTGATACAACAGACAGAGTGGCACACACACAAACAGACACACATGAGAAAGCTTTAGATGGAAAAAAAATGACTGGAAGATTGAATCGAAAGGATGAATAATTCTCAAGTTGCAGCGTTTTTCTTGTATCCCATCCAGAAGTATGAGAGGTGTTAGAAGGACTCTGCCAAGTATTCAAGTTTTGGATGGATGCGTCTTTCTCAGTATGTTAAGAGCCACTGAGTGGAAAATAAGTGGTTGGTATGAAATAAGGAACCTAGCTTTTTTTTTGGAGCAGACTCACAAATGCAGGACAATAAAATGTGAGGCTGGATGAACACAGCAGGCCCAGCAGCATCCCAGGAGGACAAAAGCCGACGTTTCAGGCCTAGACCCTTCATCAGAGAGGGGGATGGGGTGAGGGTTCTGGAATAAATAGGGAGAGAGGGGGAGGCGGACTGAAGATGGAGAGAAAAGAAGATAGGTGGAGAGGAGAGTATAGGTGGGGAGGTAGGGAGGGGATAGGTCAGTCCAGGGAAGACGTACAGGTC
This sequence comes from Stegostoma tigrinum, assembly GCF_030684315.1. Taxonomy (NCBI): domain Eukaryota; kingdom Metazoa; phylum Chordata; class Chondrichthyes; order Orectolobiformes; family Stegostomatidae; genus Stegostoma; species Stegostoma tigrinum. The sequence continues at coordinate 10,479,749 of NC_081364.1, forward strand.
AAGGAGGTGGAATGAGGTTAGTAGGTAGGAGATGGAGGTGCGGCTTTGGGTGGGAGGAAGGGATGGGTGAGAGGAAGAACAGGTTAGCGAGGCAGAGACAGGTTGGACTGGTTTTGGGATGCAGTGGGTGGAGGGGAAGAGCTGGGCTGGTTGTGTGGTGCAATGGGGGGAGGGGACAAACTGGGCTGGTTTTGGGATGTGGTGGGGGAAGGGGAGATTTTGAAGCTGGTGAAGTCCACATTGATACCATTGGGCTGCAGAGTTCCCAAGCGGAATATGAGTTGCTGTTCCTGCAACCTTCGGGTGGCATCATTGTGGCACTGCAGGAGGCCCATGATGGACATGTCATCTAAAGAATGGGAGGGGGAGTGGAAATGGTTTGCGACTGGGAGGTGCAGTTGTTTATTGCGAACCGAGCGGAGGTGTTCTGCAAAGCGGTCCCCAAGGCTCCACTTGGTTTCCCCAATGTAGAGGAAGACACACCGGGTACAGTGGATGCAGTATACCACATTGGCAGATGTGCAGGTGAACCTCTGCTTAATGTGGAAAGTCATCTTGGGGCCTGGGATAGGGGTGAGGGGGGAGGTGTGGGGGCAAGTGTAGCATTTCCTGCGGTTGCAGGGGAAGGTGCCGGGTGTGGTGGGGTTGGAGGGCAGTGTGGAGTGAACAAGGGAGTCACAGAGAGAGTGGTCACTCCGGAAAGCAGACAGGGGTGGGGATGGAAAAATGTCTTGGGTGGTGGGGTCGGATTGTAGATGGCGGAAGTGTCGGAGGATGATGCGTTGTATCCGGAGGTTGGTAGGGTGGTGTGTGAGAACGAGGGGGATCCTCTTTGGGCGGTTGTGGCGGGGGCGGGGTGTGAGGGATGTGTTGCGGGAAATGCGGGAGACGCGGTCAAGGGCGTTCTCGACCACTGTGGGGGGAAAGTTGCGGTCCTTGAAGAACATGGACATCTGGGATGTGCGGGAGTGGAATGCCTCATCGTGGGAGCAGATGCGGCGGAGGCGGAGGGATTGGGAATAGGGGATGGAATTTTTGCAGGATGGTGGGTGGGAGGAGGTGTATTCAAGGTAGCTGTGGGAGTCGGTGGGCTTGAAATGGACATCAGTTATAAGCTGAGATAATGGGAACTGCAGATGCTGGAGAATTCCAAGATAATAAAATGTGAGGCTGGATGAACACAGCAGGCCAAGCAGCATCTCAGGAGCACAAAAGCTGACGTTTCGGGCCTAGACCCTTCATCAGAGAGGGGGATGGGGTGAGGGTTCTGGAATAAATAGGGAGAGAGGGGGAAGCGGACCGAAGATGGAGAGAAAAGAAGATAGGTGGAGAGAGTATAGGTGGGGAGGTAGGGAGGGGATAGGTCAGTCCAGGGAAGACGGACAGGTCAAGGAGGTGGGATGAGGTTAGTAGGTAGATGGGAGTGCGGCTTGGGGTGGGAGGAAGGGATGGGTGAGAGGAAGAACAGATTAGGGAGGCAGAGACAGGTTGGACTGGTTTTGGGATGCAGTGGGTGGAGGGGAAGAGCTGGGCTGGTTGTGTGGTGCAGTGGGGGGAGGGGACGAACTGGGCTGGTTTAGGGATGCAGTTGGGGTAGGGGAGATTTTGAAACTGGTGAAGTCCACATTGATACCATGAGGCTGCAGGGTTCCACCAACACTTCACCAACACCTTCCACCCCAACCTTCAGTTCACCTGGGCCATCTCCAGCATATCCCTCACCTTCCTGGACCTCTCAGTCTCCATCTCAGGCAACCAGCTTGTAACTGATGTCCATTTCAAGCCCACTGACTCCCACAGCTACCTAGAATACACCTCCTCCCACCCACCATCCTGCAAAAATTCCATCCCCTATTCCCAATTTCTCCGCCTCCGCCGCATCTGCTCCCACGATAAGACATTCCACTCCCGCATATCCCAGATGTCCAAGTTCTTCAAGGACCGCAACTTTCCCCCCACAGTGATCGAGAACGCCCTTGACCGTGTCTCCCGCATTTCCCGCAACACATCCCTCACACCCCGCCCCCGCCACAACCGCCCAAAGAGGATTCCCCTCGTTCTCACACACAACCCCACCAACCTCCGGATACAACGCATCATCCTCCGACACTTCCGCCATCTACAATCCGATCCCACCACCCAAGACATTTTTCCATCTCCACCCCTGTCTGCTTTCTGGAGAGACCACTCTCTCCGTGACTCCCTCGTTCGCTCCACACTGCCCTCCAACCCCACCACACCCGGCTCCTTCCTCTGCAACCGCAGGAAATGCTACACTTGTCCCAACACCTCCTCCCTCACCCCTATCCCAGGCCCCAAGATGACATTCCACATTAAGCAGAGGTTCACCTGCACATCTGCCAATGTGGTATACTGCATCCACTGTACCCGGTGTGTCTTCCTCTACATTGGGGAAACCAAGCGGAGGCTTGGAGACCGCTTTGCAGAACACCTCCGCTCAGTTTGCAACGAACAACTGCACCTCCCAGTCGCAAACCATTTCCACTCCCCCTCCCATTCTTTAGATGACATGTCCATCATGGGCCTCCTGCAGTGCCACAATGATGCCACCCGTAGGTTGCAGGAACAGCAACTCATATTCCGCCTGGGAACCCTGCAGCCCAATGGTATCAATGTGGACTTCAACAGTTTCAAAATCTCCCCTTCCCCAACTGCATCCCTAAACCAGCCCAGTTCGTCCCCTCCCCCCACTGCACCACACAACCAGCCCAGCTCTTCCCCTCCACCCACTGCATCCCAAAACCAGTCCAACCTGTCTCTGCCTCCCTAACCTGTTCTTCCTCTCACCCATCCCTTCCTCCCACCCCAAGCCGCACCCCCATCTACCTACTAACCTCATCCCACCTCCTTGACCTGTCCGTCTTCCCTGGACTGACCTTTCCCTCCCTACCTCCCCACCTATACTCTCTCCATCTATCTTCTTTTCTCTCCATCTTCGGTCCGCCTCCCCCTCTCTCCCTATTTATTTCAGAACCCTCACCCCATGCCCCTCTCTGATGAAGGGTCTAGGCCCGAAACGTCAGCTTTTGTGCTCCTGAGATGTTGCTTGGCCTGCTGTGTTCATCCAGCCTCACATTTTATTATCAGTTACAAGCTGGTTGCCTGAGATGGAGACTGAGAGATCCAGGAAGGTGAGGGATGTGCTGGAGATGGCCCAGGTGGGCCATTACCCTCACAAATGCAGGAAGCGTGCTAGCTGCCATTTGAAACAACTAGAAATCGATTGAGTCCAGGAATGCTGATAGAAGGGTTACAGAGGGGCTCAAGAATTGCAGAAGGTGATTGTTGTTTTGTGAGTGGGCAGATAGGGAAAAGGTCTTCCCATTTGTAAAAGAAACCAGAATGAGATGTTGCAGACTTAACATGATTCGCTTTCAAAGTAAGGATGATGTGAGTAAAAAACTTTTTCATACAGTGAGTGGTTAGGGTATGCAATGCACTGCATGAAAATGTGGTGGAGGCAGGTTCTATTGAGGCATTCAAGAGGGGAATCGGATGGTTATTCGGATAGAAGTAATGTGCAAGGGTGTTGGGGGAAAGCAGGAGATTGGCGCTAGGGAATAGAGCCAACGTAGGCACAATGGGCTGAGTTGCCTCCTACTTCACTGTAACAATTCTGTGAACCTGTGATACCTGGAACAGACATGGATTTTTGTTATGCAGAAAATACACAATCCGCAGCATCATGTCCATCAGATATTCCTGATCTTTTTGAAGTAACCTGATCTCAGATCACTTCCCTTCTTAAAGCTGCATCAGTGACTGGAACAGAGTCAGCGTGAGGAGCTCTCAAGAGGCAAGTGTGGAGATTATTCACTGATTGTTTGTTATAGCATATCATAGTCTTAAACTGAATTTCTGAATTGTTCATTTATCTAATTGGAACGGTAAGTTAAACTTTGATTTTCAAACATATTCCCACTTTCAAATCCTTTATTCTTCCCTTTCTCTGTATTCTCTGTCAGCCACAACCCATCATGATTTATGCTGTCCTGTCGATATGGTCTTATAAACATTCCTGGCTATAATTACTGTCCTGTTAGTGCCTGTGCCCTCAGATTGTAACTTCTGGAATTCTGTCCTTAAATGTCTCCGCCTCTCTACGTCCCATTCTGACTTTTCCCCAAATTTTTCCCATATTCCTGTATGCGGCTCAATGTCACATTTTGTTCTATAACCCAACTGAAAAGTAACCTGAGTGTTTTATTCCATTGCACGCACCACATAAACACGGTTCTGAGTAAGGGTCACTCAATCTGAAGTATTAACTCTGATTTCCCCCCTTAAATGCTGCCAGAGCTGCTGAGCTTTTCTAGCAATTTCTGTTTTTGCTTGTGACTTAAATGCAAAGTGTGTTGTTTCCATCAACAAACACCCTCAGCAGACCACATAATATCTATGGAGAGAGAGAAGCATGTAACATTTCAGATCAACGACCAAGAATCATAAAGGCTAAATCATGTTAATGATAAATTATCTGATATAATGGCAGTGCCAGGCTGATTGTGCAAACTTTGCTTTTTCAGTTTATGGTATTTGTTGAAACCCTTTTCTTGGCAGTTCGTTCCCAGCTCCTAGATTTCAAGTTCTAATGGCTCTCAGCTGTGGTACAATTACAACATTTGAAGGCACCTGACCCAAAACATCAGCTTTCCTGCTCTTCTGATGCAACCTGGCCTGCTGTGTTCCTCCAGCTTCACACTGTGTTATCTCTTATTTGAAGGCATCTGGATGGGTACATGAATAGGAAGGGTTTAGAGGGATATGGGCCAAATGCTGGCAAACAGGACTGGATTAATTTAAGATATCTGGTTGGCTTAGAAGAGTTGGACCAAAGGGTCTGTTTCCATGCTGTACAACTCTGTGATTCTATGTATATGTTTCCCCAGATGACCATTGTGGTATTTACTAACTTACCAGTATATTTAACTGGGTAAGGGTTGTTTGAGATGGTTCACTGCCACCAATTTCCCTTTGCCTTTGCTTTGTCTTTGGCCATGGTCGAGGATACACCACTGCAGATTAACTACAGAAGATAAATTGTCCTCGGGGAAGACAAAGGTTTATTTCATGGTAGCAATAAGTACAACTACATTTAGTCAGATGTAATTACTACAATTAGAATTAGAAATGGCTTTATTTTCACATGTACTTGCATGAGCACAGTAAAAAGTCTACAAGTCACAGCTGACGGTGCCATCTTAGGGACAAATATTCCGAGGTAAAGATTTTTAAGGACAGTTTCTTAGGAAAAAGTTCGAAAAATAAAGAAATAAGAAGTCCTGCATTACAGATGGTAATGTACAAAGTCACAGGAATAATTTAGAAGAATAAAGAAATAAAAAGTTCAGAATAACAGTCCTTCCAACCCTGATCACACTGTTCCTCACTTCACCTCGAGGAGCCCATGTCGAGACTGGCAGTCCGCGATTACTTCACTCAAGGCTCAAGAACAGGAAGGAAGACGAAAGAAGGAAGAAAACACGAGAAGAGAGAGGAAAAGAAATGGACAGAGTGAACGAGCTCCTGCTCTGCTGCCATCTTCTAAAGTAGGAGGACTTTGTGGAGTTGGTACAGATACATCAGTCCCCTCTGAAAGCTAGAACTCCTTGTCTCCACCCACATGGTGCGTGACACCAACAGAATGGTTGGAGCCAGTAGAACATGGCTGTGAGCCACTTTGGAACAAGAAACTCCACCTCCGACATCCCAGCTGTTCCAGAGTCACGGCGGAACACCAACCTCCTGACTCTCAGATCCCAATTTCTAGCTCTCAACTCGCAGCTTTGAATTCACAGTTCCCTATTCTGCTCTTGCTGTGTTGACATCCAGCTCTTAACTCTCAACTCCTTATTCTTAGTTTCTGACCCAGCTTTTGACTTTTACATCCCAGCTTTGTAGACCTAATCACTGGGTTCCCACTCCCAATCCTGATTTCCCAGGGTTTAGAAAAGATACAGAATCAATACAAGTGTGTGGAGTTAGAAAACAGATCTGGCATGATCACAGCCAAAGGTAAAACTGGCTTGAGAGACTGTTCCTATGTGCCAAATCAATGTGTCAAACTTGCTGGTGCTTGTTCAATAGAAACTATAATTACCAATGAAGGAAAGTCTTACTCTTGCTGGGGCTCAGTACCACATGGACCACTCATCACCCAAGATCCCATTCCCCAGCCTGGATATTGAGAAGCTTCCGTCAGAAAGATGTGGGTTCAAACCCCATTCCAGAAAGCTGAGCACAATCTCTAAAGTTATGTTTCAATGCAGTGCCAAGGAAGTGCTGCCCTGTTGGAGATGTCGTCGCTCAAATGGGGCGGACAGACTGAGGCCATGGATGCTGTCTTAGCTGGATGTAAAAATCTAAGCCACTATTGTGGAACTGAGGCAGGAGCTCATCACCGTCAACTTAGCCAATGCTTTTCCCTCACACGACATAATCTCAGACCAAATAATTTGCTACTTTGCTGACGTCATGTTATGTTGGATCTAAGGGAAGAAGGCTGGAGAATGGGGTTGAGAAACGAATCACCGAATGGCAGAGTAGTCTTGACGGGTCGAGCAGCCTCATTGTACCTTTCTACCTAATGGTCTCGATGTGGGCAAATTGGCTGCTGCATTAAAATAATGACCACACTTATAAAGCATTTCACGGGCTGGGAGAGATAATGGGAACTGCAGACGCTGGAGAATCCAAGATAATAAAGTGTGAGGCTGGATGAACACAGCAGGCCCAGCAGCATCTCAGGAGCACAAAAGCTGAAGTTTCGGGCCTAGACCGTATGATGAAGGTTCCAGGTCCAAAACGTCAGCTTTTGTGCTCCTGAGATGCTGCTTGGCCTGCTGTGTTCATCCAGCCTCACACTTTATTACCACGGGCTGTGAGTTGCTTTGAAATGTACTGAGGTAATGAAAGACACTGTATAAATGCATCTCTTTCTTTGAACTGTTGTAAAATGGGTGTTGAAGTTAATTCTACACCTTAACCCATTGTCAAACATTCAGCTACAAATCAGATCAGTTACGGTTGCCAAGACTCTAGAGTTGCTCGGGAGAATTGAAGGTTTCTGCTCCAGATATTGCTGCAACTAATCCCCCAGGGAAAGATATCTTTTGGTCATTAATTTATTTGTGTCACTTTCTTTGAAGATCTCTACAACATACAGAAAGATCGGCAGTAAGGAATTATACACACTCTTCAATTGAGCAGGGCAGTTAGACTCTGAAGTTGTGCAATTAAACACCCAGTTAGAGATGGCAATGACAATTTTCATTTCTGTAGCTGCACCTTTAAAGGAATAACATGCCCACAATGCTTAAAGTCACTCTAATGTACAAATCGGGGTCAAATCTGGGACCTTCCTTCTCTGTACCAATAGAGTGCATCAGCCTCCAGAGCTACAAAGAGAAGCTGAAAGTGAGTGGATGCTCTCTTGGCAAGAACAAGCAACTCTTTCAAATTCCGATGATTAACAGTAGTGATGAAAAAGCAAGAAATATTGCAGTAGTCTTTTCCACTGAACTGTTACTTAGGAAGTCTGTTCTGTTGGCTGGGTTAAGGCCTGGTCCTGACACTGACAATAGCAGAGATTTACAGCAACAATTACAAAGGCTTCTTCCTTTGCAAATCCAAGAAAATCCTAGTGAAGATTCCTTTCAAGTTAAGGCAGTAAATCTTTATTATTTTATAGGGGGACCCATCAGCGCAAGCTGCGGAGTTCCATGTATCAAGTTACTGAAAATATGAAGGTACAGATGTACCATATATGCAGAACACAGGACAAGACAAAACAGTTTGGAACTTGAACCCAATGACAAAACAATGAAATATGAACTGAAATTTGGTGAGAAAGAACCTGGAACGAGATCAAGCCACAAAGAGCACTGGTGTTTTCAAATTCAGATTTATCATCTTCAATTTTCTCTCATTCAACTTTGGTCCAGAAGTGTCCATTTTCAATGGTAGTGTAGTCGCATGGCATTCCTTGATTACAGTTTCAATAGAGACGTAGAGGGTTAGGTGGACTGGCTATGCTAAATTTTCCATCGTGCCCAGGAATGTGCAGGCTGGGTGGATTGGCCATGGGAAGTTACAGGGATAGGGTGTTTCAGTGTGGGATGCCCTTTGGAAAGTCAGTGTGGACTGGATGGACCAAATGGCCTCCTTCCACACTCTAGGGATTCTAAGTTTCTATAATCCAATTAAATGAAAAGGATACACATTTGAGTAGTTCCTAGTAACTCTGCAGGTTTGAAAGTCTCTCAAGTTTGTCTCTGTTTCCTCCTCATTGTTATCTTCATCTAAAGGCTCACTACACAGAAAAAGGTATGCTGCAGAAGGAAGCCACTTGGCCCGTGTTGACTGTGTTGGCCTCATTCTACTTTCAGGCTTTTGTAACTTCATTCTGCAAGGTTCAGCAAGTGACAATCCGGAGATTTCAAAATACTGAGAGGGGCTTCTGTCTCCACCATCCCTTTAGGTGGTGAGTCCGAGACCCATTCTGGGTGAAAAACCTGACTCAACATTATTCCACCAATTAGTTTATTTTAGTTTGTCGTCTGGATTACTTAACTCTTTGTGAATGGAATTATGCCCGACCTTTCCATTTCTTCTCACATTGCACCCTCTGTTTCTCTCTCACCCCACGTTTTTTTTTTCTCTTATTATCCCTTTACTTTAGTATCTTGTTTAATGAGTTTCTATTCTACCTTCGCTGTTTTATTCTCTGATTCATTTTATCTCCAGGACTTTCTTCCTCTGTTCTATCCATTGCTTCTTAACTCCTTTCTATTGTAATTCTTTTGATTTATTTCTTCATTGTTGCTATTTTACTTACTTTCATTGTCCTGGCTACATAATCTTCCATTTCTGTCCAATGTACAGCACATGGTCCTCATTCCCTCAGTATTTTCACACTCTAGTATCAAATCCCATCCTTCAGACTTACGAGCAGTTATGAAGGTAACTTGGAAAGGTTGGGACTGTTGGAGCAGAGATGGCTGAGGGAAGGTCTGACTGGAGTGTTCATTAACCCCGAGGGGTCAGCGATAGAAATGCAACCCCTTCTTAAGGGTCAACCAGAGCAGCTCTAGAAGAGAGCCAGTGATCTTCATTGGACTTTGGATTTAAGAGATTGGTTCTCCTGCTGGGGTCCTGGGGTGGAGGAAGTTGTATGCAGCAGTCCAATGTAACCCTAGGTCACAGTGGTTCACAGGATCCCAGCCTTGCTGTTGATTCTGCAATGTTGTGGAGTCCACGGACCATGCTGACATTGGCCTTCGGCAGTTCCATGCCCTGTTTGTCCTATTAAAAAGATCTCCTGTTGTTCTTTCAATTGCATTTCAGCCCCCTGGTCCTGACCCTTGGGAACCGGTGTGGGTGGAAAGGATGGGAGGTGGGAAAGTGGTGGAGAGCTGAGGGCAGGTCAGGGAACCTCTTCTTGGACCTGACACTGGGCCCTGGCTGAAGGAAACAGCAGGTCCAGGTGTCAGGCTGGGAAGCCTTAACTGTCGGCCCCTCTCCTACTGCTACTTCATGCCTGGGTGTCCTTGGAGAGAGAGCACATGGTGACCACTGACTCAAAGGCTTTCAGAGAGAAGTGGGTGCTATTTTAGTGTCCTGCCTTGTTTCTCGTTTTGGATTGTCTTCTGTTGCTGTAACACTGAGCAAAATTTGTAATTTGATTAATTGGGTGCTTCGCTAATTAGGAAATGGGTTAGTAAAAGTCCCACCTCCTTCAGGGCTGTGTCGCAATATTTCTGAACCGGTTCAGTAAACTATATGTATTGTTTACAGACTCTTTGCGAAGCATATCAGACATAGTTAATGTATTTAACGCTTTATAATTTAAGATGTGCACCTATTATCCCTCAATATAATTTTGCTATACCCTAATAGAGTACAATGTTACCTAATATACACTGTAATATCTTAATAAATCTTAAAATGCCCTCTAACATAACTTAAAATTCCTTTTAATATACCTCAATAGAACTTGGGTTCTGAATTTCTTTAGACTTTCTGCCACAATTCTGTGCCACGTCTTTGTCCACTACATCCAGTTTAAGTGCATCATTTGGACTTCCATCACACTTTTGTTGGAGTTACATTGACACATTGAAGATGTCCAGGAACCAGCGCAATCTTTTACAAAATCCCCTGCCTTCATTGCTCTGTCCTTTGAAAATAAGAGTTGGGAAGTCATGTTGAGATTGTACAGGACATTGGTAAGGCCTCTTCTGGAATACTGTGTCCAGTTCTGGTTGCTCTGCTATTGGAACAATATTATTAAACCAGCAAAGGTTCAAAAGATATTTATCAGGATGTTGCCAGGTATGGAAGGTTTGAATTATTAAGAATGGCTGGTTATTCTTGGACCTTTCTTCACTGAAGCATTGGAGGTTCAGGGGTGATCTTATAGAGGTTAATGAAAATTATGAGGGGTATAGATGGGGTTGATGGTGGGTGTCTTTTCCATAGGATGGGAGATTTCAAGTCTATGGGGCATATTTTTAAGATGAGAGGGATTTAAAAAAAGACATTTTTTACACAGAGCGTGGTTCACGTATGGTATGAACTTCCTGAGGAAGTGGTGGACGTGGGCGCCATTATAACGTTTAAAAGACATTTGGATAGATACATCAATAGTAAAGGTTTGGAGAGATCGGGGCCAGGAGCAGGCAGGTGGGACTGGTTTAGTTTGGGATTATGTTCGGCATGAACTGGTTGGACTGAGGGTCTGTTTTTGTGTTGTATGGCTCTATGGCCCTCTGATCCTATGATGTGACCTAATAATGCTGAGATATCCTAACCTAGGAGAGTGCACGACTTTTCAATCAAGAACTGAATACAGAACTGGCTCGAAGGTGGTAGCGGAGGGTAGCTTTTCAGACAGAAGGCCTATGAAGTGCCACAAGCATCAGGCCCACTGCTTTTAGTAATTTATATTAATGATTTGGATGTGAAACATAGGAGGTATGGTTAGTATGCTTGCAGATTGACACCAATATTGGAGGTACAGTGGACAACGAAGAAGGTTACCTCAGAGTACAGTGGGATCTTGATCAGATGGGCCAGTGGACTGAGGTGTGGCAGATGGAGTTTAAGTTAGACAAATGTGAGGTGCTGCATTTTGGAAAAGTACATCAGGACAGGACTTATATCCTTAATGGTAAGGTTCTGGGGAGTGTTGCTGAACAAAGAGACTTTGGCATGCAGGTTCATAGTTCCTTGAAAGTCGAGTTGCAGCTAGACAGGATAGTGAGGAAGGTGATGGGTATGCTTATCCTTACTGGTCAGTACATAGAATTTGGGAGGTCATGTTGCAACTGTCTGGAACATTGGTTAGGCCACTTTTGGAATATTGTGTATCAAAGCTGGTCTCCCTGCTATTGGAAGGATGTTGTGAAAATTGAAAGGGCTTGGCAAATATTTACAAGGATGTTGCTGGGGCTGGAGGGTTTGAGATACAGGGAGAGGCTGAATAGACTGGGCCTATTTTCCCTGGGGCATCAAAGGTTGAGGGATGACCTTACAGAGGTTTATAAAATCATGAAAGGCATGGATTGGGTTAGACAAGGTCTTTTCCCCCCGGGTAGGGGGGTCCAAAACTAGAGAGCGTAGGTTTAAGGTGAGAGGAGAAATATTTAAAGAGACCAGAGAGGGCAAATTGTTCACGCAGAAGGTGGTGTGTGTATGGAGTGAGCTGCCACAGGAAGTGGTGGATGCTGGTACAATTACAACATTTAGAAGACATCTATATGGGTACATAGATAGGAAGAGTTTAGAGGGATATGGTTCAAATGCTGGCAAATGGGATTAGAAAAGTTTAGGATATCTGGTCAGCATGAATGAATTGAACCAAAGGGTGTGTTTCCCGTGCTATATAGCTCTATGAGTCTATGACTCTCTCACTTAACAAACACACACTGTCTTACTCCCATTTGTCCTACATATGCTCCCATGTATTTTGCATACTCTTTCTCCAGGAATTATTATTTTACATTCTCTTTCTCTTGCTGCCTCTCTCTTAGAGCACTTTGCAAGTATTCACAATCTCACTCCTACGCATCTTTTGTGAACTCAGTGCATGTTCTCTCCCACACAACTTTCATCTCTCCACAGACACCTTGCTCTCCCACACATATTTGTGTCAAACAAACACATTGAACTTCCCCTCCAGACACCCACAGACAACACCACACTCATTCAAGCTGTCTCCCACGCATACTTCGCTCTCTCCCTTCCACGAAACTTAGAATATATCTCTCATTCACAGAATTCATTATCAGATCATTGTGTTTGTCAAGCATCCTTAAATAACTTTCTTGAATGGCCGTTGGTTGTGGACCAGTAGACTGGAATACTGGTCACACTGGGGGCCTCACTGACAGCCCACATTATAACATTATTTAAAGGAAGGAAGGAATAAACTCAGCAATTACAGGCCAGTCAGCTCATCCTGACAAAATTATTGGATAAAGATCTGTGGAACAGGATAGCTCATCTTTTAGAAAGGCACACATGAATCAGTAAGCATGGATTTGCTAAGGAACATCAGTGTGATTTGGACATGTTGAGCAAGTGGGCAAACGCAAGGCAGATGAAGTTGAATTTTAATAAATTGTGAGGTCAGAAAAACAAGAAGGTAGATGATAATCCGTATAGCAATAGGTTGGACAAGAGAGAGATGCAGCAAGATTAAGGGCCCCTTCCACACCCATCAGATCTAACAACCAGTGAAGAAATCAAATGTTATGTTGGCCTTCATTGAAAGAAGATTTGAGTTTAAGGACCACAAGACCATAAGACATACAAGCAGAAATTAGGCTGTTTAGCCCATCGAGTCTTCTCTGCCATTCATTCATGGCTAGTAAGTTTCTCAACTCCATTATCTTGCTCTGTCCCTAAGTACAGGAGCAGGGACATCTTGCTGCAATTATACAGGGTCTTGGTGAGACCGCACCTGGAGTATTGTGTGCAGTTCTCGTCTCCTTATGTGAGGAAGGATGTTCTGGCTATGCAAGGATCACAACAAAGGTTTAGTAGAATAATACCAGTGATGGTAGGACTGATCTATGAAAAGAGACTGGAACAGTTAGGACTATATTCCCTGGAGCCCAGAAGAATGAGGGAGGATCTCATTGAAACTTATATAACTCCAATGGTGATTGATAGGGAAAAAGCAGAAAGGATGTCCCTGAGGACAGGAGAGTCTAGAACCAGAGTCACAGTCTAAGGATATGGGTTTTCAGAACTGAGTGGAGGAGAAACTTCTTCACCCAACAAGTGGACAGCCTATGGAACTACCTGCTACAGAATCTGGATCAGGCCAAAACATTGAATGTTTTCAAGAAAGATGTAGGAATATTGTTTCTGCTTTTTCCCTACCAATTACCATTGGACTTACATATGTTTCTATGAGATCCTCTCTTATTCCTCTGGACTCCAGCGAATTTAGTCCTAGCTGTTCCAGTCTCTTTTCATACATCAGTTCTGCCATCACCAGCATTATTCTGGTAAACCTTCGTTCTCTGGGCTAAAGGAATCAAAGGAGGATATAGGAAGAAAGTGGGAACAAGAGATCAGCTATGAACATGCTGAATGGTGGAGTGGACTTGAAGGGCTTTGTAATATCAATGTTAACACAATTGAATTTCTTGAGGAGGTAACAAAGTGGGTTGATCATGGTCACAAATTTGATGTAGACCGTATGTATTTTTGCGAGGTTACTGATCAGCAGCCACTTGCAGACTGGTGATGAAAGTAAATGCCCCCAGGATTAGCGGCGAAGCAGAAAGTAGAATATAAAATTGATTCAGAGGCAGGCAGTAAATGGTGTGGTTCCTGGATAATTCTTGTGACTGAGAAGTTGTTGCCTGTGGTGTTCCCCAGGGCTCAGTACTCAGTTCATTGTTTTCTAGTGGAATGTCGATAATTTGGACTTGAGCGAAGTTGTGGCTGCCACAGAAAATCCATTTGAGAGGACACAGAGGACACTTATGAGGACATTCCCCAGACCAGAGAATCCTGCAGCTGGGAGGAACGATTGGATATATTGCCTACCAGAGAGGCTCTAAGCATTTGGTGGCACGGTGGCTCAGTGGTTAGCACTGCTGCCTCACAATGCCATGGACCTGGGTTCGATGCCGACCTTGGGTAACTGTCTGCGTGGGGTTTGCACATTCTCCCCGTGTCCGTGCGGGTTTCCTCCAGATGCCCAGGTTTCCTCCCACAGTCCAAAGATGTGCAGGGTGGTGAATTGGCTGTGTGAAATTGCCTGTAGTGTGTTAAGGAAGCGTAGATTAGGTGGGTTTATAGGGGGTGGGTCTGGTTGGGATGCTGTGTGGGTTGGTGCGGACTTGTTGGGCCGAAGGGCCTGTTTCCACAACATAATGATTCTGTGATCTATGAGTTTGAGCTGTTTCCCTTACAGAGAAGACTGAGGGGAGACCTAAGTGAAGTCTATATGATTGTGAGTGGTCTAGATATAATGGAAAGGGAGACATGCTTTTCCTTGGTCCATAACCAGTGGTATTTAAGGTTAGAGGTAGAAATCTTGTGAGGAATTTGAAGGGAAATATTTTCACATAGAGGGTGTTGAGGATATGGGCCTCACTGCTTGAAAGGGTGGTAGAAGCAGATACTCTCTTTTTTGGAAACATTTGTGAAATACCTGGATATGCATCGAAGTGCCACAAGCCAGAAGCTACAAACTAAGAGCTGGAAAATGTGATGGCTCCTCATCAGCTGGTTTGGTGCAATGGGTTGAATGGTCTCCTTTCATGTATTAAATCTCTGTAATTCTATGTTTGACCAGTGGAACAGGTTCGACAGGCTGAATGGCCTCTTCAAAGTGTTTACTCCATCTCAGGGGAAGGGCAAGATGCTGGGAAAGGGGCAAGGGGGAACTGCTACAGTGCGATGCCTGTAGTGTTTAGCTAATCTAGGCTGTTGGGCAATGGAAGTGGGAATTGGTGCTCATTCATGTCACTACCCACTGAATCGAATCATCCATATAATTTACACTTGGTTTTGGATCTGCCGGACTACATGATAAAGGAAAGCGGCTATTAAGGTAATGTTGTTGGTGGATTGAGGAGCAAGTGACATTGCAGCTCTGTCACTGAGCTAGTGAGCCAGACGCTCAGGCCTAATGTTCAGGGGACACACATTCCTACAGTGCAGGGGCCAGGACTGCGTACAGTTCTATGGCTAGATTCCTTTGTATTGTTTGTTTCTTTCCAAATCCCAACGTGGCAGTTTCTGAAATTTGAATTCAATAAAAATAAATCAAGCATTAAAGTCTAATGAAGACCATATAACAATTGTTGATTGTTAGAATTATGGAGTCATATGATTCATGCAGCACGGAAGAGGCCCTTCATCCCATTGAGACTGTGCTGACCTATCTATAGTAATTCCACTTCCCAGCATTTGGCCCACAGTTTTGGATGCTGTGACATTTCAAGTGCTGATCCGAGGCTGTGAGGTTCCCCCCTCAACGACCCTCCCAGGTAGTGTATTCCAGATCCTCATCACAATCTAAGTGGAAATATTTTTTCTCAATTCCCCTCTCAGCTTCCCATCGTGGCCCTAAAATGATGCTCCCACATTACTGACCCCCAACTAAGAGGAGCGGCTGGTCTCTATCCACCCTGTTCATGCCCCTCACAATCTTTTACACCTCAATCTTGGTCCCTCTCAGCCTCCTCTGCCCCAGGAAGACAGCTTGAGCTTTCCCAGTCTCTCTTCATCGCTAAATGCTCCATCCCAGGCAACATCCTGGTGAGCTTCCTCCACACCATCTCCATTGCAATCACGTACTTCCTATAGTGTGGTAACAAGAACTGCACACAGTACTCCAGCTGTGGCCTGACCAAAGTTTTGTACAGCTTCAACATAACCTCCCTGCTTTTATAATCAATGCCGCAACTGACCAAGACACATGTTATATGTGACTTCTTAATTATCCTGTCCTGTTGCCTTCACGCTCTGTGGACAAGCATCCCAAGATCCTTTTGTTCCTCTGTGCTTCCTAGTGTCCTGCCATTCATTGAGTACTCACTTGTTTAGATATTTATTTCAAAGTACATCACCTCACACTTGCCAGTGTTAACTCCCACCTGCCACTGATCTGCCCATCTGACCAACCCGTCCATATCTTCCTCACTATTAACCACCCAATCAATCTTCATGTCATCTGCAAACCTACTTACCACCGATTCTGGCATTCTCATCTATATCTCTTAGATGTATCACAAAAAATAATAGTCCCAGTTCTGACCTCTGTGCTATGCCTTGGGCACTGGCCTCCAGTCATACAAATAGCCTGCTACCATCAACCTCTGTCTCCTACCATTCAGCCAATTTTAGATCCAACTTGCCAAGTTACCCTGGATTTTGATCAGAGACAGTGAAGGAATGTCAGTATATTTTCAAGTCAAGATAGTGAGGGGAACCTTTGGGTGGTATCTATAGCCCCTGTCCCTCTAGTTGGTAGAAGTTGTGGTTTGGAGCTGGCTAAGGAGCCTTGGCGAGTTACTGCAGTGCATCTTGTAGAGAGGGACAACACTGTGTACTGTCAGCTAGTGGTGAAGGGAGCAAACATTGAAGGTGGTGGATGTGACATCAATCCAAGTCAGCTTTGTCCTGGACAGCATTGAGGTTCATGAATGTTATTGGAGCTGCACCCAATCTAGGCAAGAGGAGAGTCTACTGTCACATTTTTGATGTGTGCCTTGAGATTGTGGACAGGTTTTGTGGAGACATGAGTTATTTGCCATCTATCTCCCTGCCCTTGCTTGTCCAGCTTAGTTCTGGTTAATTAGTTTTTATTGCAAAAATAGACTTTTTTCTGGTCGATGATAGCCCCCAGGATGTTGATAGTGGTGAATTCAGCAATGGTTACAATATTGAACATCAAAGGAGTTGGCTCCATTCTCTCCTGGAGGAGATAGTGATTGCCTGGCATTTGTGTGGCACAAAAATGGGTTGCCACAGTTCTGCACCAAACCTGGATGTTGCCCAGTTATTGATGCATAGGGTCACCGACTGCCTCAGGATCTGAGCTGTCACAAATGGGGCTGACCATTGCACAGTCATCAGTGAACTGTGTCTTTACCACTCAGAGTCCATTTGTGAAGCAGTCAGCACTCTCCTCTCAAACAGTATAAATGTTGTTTTCCTTTTGTATTTCTTGCAAATTGTCTGGATGATTACAGCATGAAACACTGTGTCTCTTTTCAACAATCTCCACACTAAATCTTATTCACTTGACTAGACACTTCTTGTGAGACCAGAACGTGCCTAACCTCGCATACACTAGGCTTTATCAATCTCTTAAAAACCCACACGCTTACAAAATATGGTTGGCAGCACATAGAAAATCTTGGTGTTAGATATTGCTTGATATTTCAGCTATAATTCACCTTGAGACATTTTGCTACTTTATTTGTGCCACATAAAGAGACACTAATGATTGATCTTGTTGTTGGGTAGCCTTCAGCTTCTAGGTAATGCTTACTTGGAGTCTTGTCTTCACTATGAAGTGGTTTGTCAGTTTGATTACACAACATTTTCAGTCCTGAGAGACATTCTTTGGGGAATTATCACCGGTACCTTATACTTCTTCAGGTACCATTGCTTGATTCTGCATTAATGATCCAAGATCCAAAGTAAATGTGCAAGACACGAACGAAACTATCCTATATTGTCCATCTGACTCCCAATCCTTGTCTCCCTGCTCCACAATCGTGTGAAAACAGAACTGCGCTCAGACAGACGCACATGCAAACTGTCAAATTATCCCCAGAACAAGAGTGGGCTGTAACAGAAGGAGTGCAGCTTTAAGGAGTTGGTTGTACAGATTAAAATCCCTTTGTGTACATGCAGTAAAGCTGAAAATCTGACAACCAGTCTGAAAGCAGCTCAGTAATAACTTTCAAGGGGGATTGGTCGAATGAATTGAAGGGGAAGCATTTGCAGGCTGCAGGGAGTGAGAGGGACTGATTCATTCAAACAGACATGATAGCCTGAATGTAGCCCAATACCTTTAATGCCACGATTTAACAAACATCAAAATCTAAGCTGCATTAATGCCAATGGCTTTTCTAAATATCAACACAGGTAAACTGGGGGCTTGGATCACTAGTTATACTCGTGGAATAGTTGATCTCGTGTATAAGTTGACCCCGGCTTTTAGCCACAAAATCCAAACACTCTCGAAAGGAGAGACCAAAATAGAAATTGCTGGGAAAGCTTAGCAGGTCTGGCAGCATCTGTGGACAGAAGTCAGAGTTAGTGTTTCAGGTTGAGTGACCCTTCCTCCAAACTCTTTGTACTCATCAACCACTCACCACTAGTGTTGAGCTTTCCCTGATACAAGCGCACACAGCACCAGTGGGGGCCTGCCCTGATATAAACCTAGTTGACACAATCACAAAACAGAATGTGGTTGTTTAGGTTCAGTGTCTGTCCTTGTACTTTCAGGGAGGAGGATTGGAAGGAACACTCTTGGATACAATGGCCACAGGAGTGAGACGGTGTGGGAGAGTAACTTCAACCTTCCCAAATATGGTACTCATGTTAAACCTCAAATTTTTGACTCACAGTTTAATGTCAGAAATTCAACATTGACACTGTCATTGAGATGTCTGCTGTTGTGCTAATTTAGAGGCCACCAAAGCTTTCCCAGAAGCTGATGAGCAAATGGATCTTAGGCTAGGCATCTAGACGATGAAGATTATCGAGTATCCTGCTCCTGCCACACAGCACAGCACCCTGATTATCAAGATCCATGATGGGCCATTCAATAAGGAGCATCATTTCCTACAGCTTGTGAGCCTTGTCTCTGTCATGGTAGATACTGACGATGAAATTCAACTGTACCTCCAGTGTACTAGGAGGACGAGCCTTGGAAAATACAGTGTTATGGAGATGGGGTTGGGGTGTGCTTCAGGGTGGAATGCTCTTTGGAGGGTTGATGTGGACTTGATGGGCCAAATGACCTGCTTCCATGTTATAAGGATTCTATTCTTCCTTTTTCCTTCTTCATTGCCTGCTGTATCTACATGCTTACTGTCATTAATTTAGGATATCTGGTCAACATGAACGAGTTGGAGCGAAGGGTCTGTTTCTGTGCTGTATATCTCTATGACTCCATGTTCTGTCACTCAGACAGAGTCAGATGGAGAACAACCCATTGTAATGCGTCTGGGTCATACCAGTCCTCCGTGTGCGCGGAATTCCAGCAATAGTTAGTGAAATTAATTCTGATCCACAGAAAAATAAACAGAAAAATATCATCCCCCATTTGAGAAAGGAAATCATCCCCAGGAGCCTGATTTTGTATGGCAAGCAATGAGATGCAATGGAGAAGTGGAGAAAATAGGAGCCTGAAGAGGCTATTCAATCCTTCCAGCCTGCTTCGCCATCCAAAACAATACCCTGTACCTGATTTCTTCCCATACTCTTTGATTTCTTCGGCCCCAAGAACAATACCAAATCTCTTCTTGAAAACATTCAAATTTTTGGCCCCAGCTACTTTCTGTGGCAAAGAATGCCACCGGTTCACCGCTCTCTGGGTGAAGAAATTTGTCCTAATTTCAGTTCTATCTGGATTGTGACTCCTGCCTCTGGAGTCCCTGGTCACCATCTTCACCTTGTCCAGTCCTGTTAGAATTTTACAGATTTCTAGCAGATCCTGCTTCATTCTTATAAACTCCAGTGAATATAGTTCTAACCGATCCAGTCTGTCTTCATACATCAGGCCTGCATAATGCTAGAAATCAGAAACAAAACCAAAACAGACGTTCTTAGAAAAACTCAGCAGGTCTCATCTGAGGTAGGGTCACTGGACCTGAAGTGTAAACTCTGATTTCTCTCCACAGATGTTGAGTTTTACCTGCAACTTGTAGCTTTCCCTGTGGCTGGTTCCCTCGCCTGCATACCCAGCTAAGCAGCAATGCTCTTCAGGACTGGATCAGCTCAGTCAATGGTTGTGCTGTTGAGCTCATCTGAGTGGTGGACATGTCCATCATCTGCCCTCACTGCTACCACCAACTGGTGTTCAACATGGAAGAATAGTGAGCTGGAGGGGACAGGTTTTGGGGGGTGGTGCTGGGGTGTGGTGCGTACGTGGAACTGGAGTCTGGGAATTTGAAAGAAATGTAAGGATACAATGACTGCATTTCTGACAAACCTGTAACGTTCCCTTAGAACCCTGGGAAGTGAGTTGGTCTCTGATGAAGGGTCTAGGCCCGAAACGTCAGCTTTTGTGCTCCTAAGATGCTGCTTGGCCTGCTGTGTTCATCCAGCTTCACACTTTATTATCTTTCAATTTACTTTGATCTGCTTGGGGATTATTTGCTACTTTCTTTGGCCTTTTCTCCTGTTGCTACATTTTCTTGGAGACAGTTTGTAAGGGTCTGGAAGCCCTGAGGCACCTCATTTTAATGTCTAATCTGCCTGTGAGAGCTTTAGTCTACAATGTGTTAGAGAGCAGTTAGATGCCTCAAATTCTGCCATCTAGTGGCCTCCTCAATTACTGCCGGTATTTGTTTATTTTTCAGCCGCATTGAATGCTCTCGTCTTGACTTGGCAAAACTATACTGGAGGCACATTTCAGGGAAGTCATCACAATCATGTTCTAAACAGTGCTGCAGTTGCAGTGTGATTTGAGACTCAGATTATCCATGCTTCAGATTCAAAACCTGAGAGCTTGCACTTGTGGATTAAAGGGGAGCGAGCATTTATATAGCAACCTCGGGATTTTGTGGGATCTCATCGCCAATAAATGTTTTTGACCCATGGTTGCTGCTGTTACATGGGAAGTGAGGTGGCCAGTTTGCTGTCAGCAAAAATCCACAGACAAATGACGTGAAAATCTGCTTTTAGCGATATTGGCAGTGGGGTAAACATTATCCAGGGCCCTGGGGGGAGGGGGCAAACACATCTTTGCAATGTGCCATGGGATGTTTGTGAGAGGAGGTGGTATTTCAGCTTGACTCCCGATCAAAAGACAATAGCTGTGACAGTGTGGCACTGGGAGCGTTCAGGTGAAACTCTGTGCTTCAGTCTCACTGGTGGAACCTGAACACACAGCCATAAGAACATCAGATAAAGGAGGTGAATTTGACCCGTCAGCCCATCCAATCTAATCTGCCATGGCTGATATATTTCTCAGCCTCATTGTCCTGCCTTCTCCCTGTAACATTTGATCCCCTTATTAAGCAAGAAACTATCTACCTCTGTCTCACCAGACGCTCACAGCCTTCTGTAGCAATGAGTTCCAAAAATACACCACCCCCTGACTGAAGAAACTCCTCCTCGTCTCAGTTCCTTTTGCTCAGAGGTCGTGCCCTTGGGCACCAGCCCCTCCCATGAGCGGAAACATCTTCTGGCTAAGTGATACCTACGACAACCCCAGTTGGCCCCCCCTCAATGTAGCATAAAACTAGCGGCTAGAGAAGGCAGCTCCAGCTACCTTTTTGAGGGCATTTAGGGATGGCCATATTCCACGGTCGCACAGAATAAAAACCGCGCCAACTTACAAATGATAGTTGGGTCAGAGTTGAACATGTAAAAGACTGGTTCAGATGAGCATGCTGCTGTATTGCAGGTCCATCTTCCAGTTCAATCAGGTGGAAATGTTAAATCTTTCATCCTTGCCCCTGGTATATGTCCCATTGACTGCAACCCATTTGCTGCTCACAGACCCTGCCAACACTGAATTAAATTGTAGTAAATCCTGGAAATTTTGTTTCTGTGTTCACTGTGAATTCCACAGAGGATTCCTGCAGCAATATATCCTTGTTCAAAATTAACTTTAGAATTGTCTATTGTACAAGTTAGATATACTGTGGCTTTGTTGTATGTTAGTGTGGGGTGGTGGTGGTGGAATTTACTTGTGCCATGGTTAACCGTTGCACTGCTGACACCCCAGAGATATATCCATCTCCACACACAGAGTTTCATGGGTTTTCTCTGGTTGCTTTGCTGCAGAAGCTAGGTTTATTACAATAACATATTTTGAATGGCATTTAATACACATTTCAATGCCACAAAATGTGGACAAAATTAGTGGCTGATGTATTCAGCAGATCAGGCAGCAAATGTCGAGCTCTTTCCCAGTCACGCAATCAACTGAATGACGCTCTTGTCCATCTGGCCAAACATTTCCAGTTTATACTTCGGATTCCCAGCTCCATGGATTCCCTAGGTGTGGCAGCAGGCCATTCGACCCAACAAGTCCACACCGACCCTCCAAAGAGCATCCCACCCAGACCCGCCCTATCCTCGTCGCCCTGAAGTTCCCATAGCTAATCCACCTAAACCTACGCTGCGACCGGACTGTGGGAGGGAGCCATTGCAAAATATATGTTTAACCGATCTGCCATCCTGTTGTTAATCCCTGAGACTCCCTTTCTAGCAGACAAAACAGAAGCTACTTACAAAGGTTCATTTTCTGTCAGACTAAAGCTGGCTTTGTTAATTCTCTAAGAGATAATGGGAACTGCAGATGCAGAAGCTTCCCATCAGTGTGCAAACGTCACACAGACAGTTGCCCGAGGATGGAGTTGGATCCAGATCCCTGGAGTTGTGAGGCAGCAATGCTAATCCCTGAGCCACCGTGACCCCCACTGTTGCTATTAAACATCTCAGACAGATTTTCAACAATTAGGGAATTACGGGTTATTGAGATGGCAGGAAGGTGGAGTGGTGGATTCTCAGATCAGCTCTGATCTCACTGAATGGTGGAGCAGCCACGATGGGCTGACTGGCCCAATTCAGCTCCAACGTTTTATGGCCTTAGATCTGCTTGTCCACATATTTTCTAGTTTCCTTCATTTTCATTCTCTATCTGAAACTTGGATGTCTTGTGCAGTGTTGGGAGTAGCCCTAACCTTGAGTCAGAATCTCTAGGTTCAAGTCTTACTCTGGGGCACAATGACCATGGAGCTGTGCTGATAATGGGACTAAACAATCTCTCTATCCTTTCGATGTGCCAATGGAAGGTGGACAGAGTGGGATGGTTTCCTGGTCAGTCAGACAGAACCGTATCGTAGTTGTGGTGTAACAACTTTTCTACGCTCAGAGATTCCATACGTAGATTCATTCTGCAGCAACTGTCCCCTTTATCTTGAGGGGTGACGGCTTAATTTTACATGATAACACAGCGTGGAGCTGGACGAACACAGCAGGCCAGGCAGCATCAGAGGAGCAGGAGAGCTGACGTTTTGGGTCTGGACCCTTCTTCTGTGTTCCTCCAGCTACATGTCTTGTTATCTCAGACTCAGGCATCAGCAATTCCTACTATCACTTAATTTTACATGATCTGTTCTACCCATTTCCAACTCTGTAAATATGCATCTTTTAAAGATTTAGTGCTTTTTATTCTAGGATACAGAAGTCACAGTTCAAGGATGCAGGGTAGGCCATTTAGGATTGAGATGTAGAGGAATTTCTTCAACCAGAGAGTGGGAGAGCCTGGGGAATTCTCTGCCACAGAAGACAGTTGTGACTAAAACACTGTGATCAGAGATAATGGGAACTGCAGATGCTGGAGAATCCAAGATAACAAAGTGTGGAGCTGGATGAACACAGCAGGCCAAGCAACATCTCAGGAGCATAAAGGATGAAGGGTCTAGGCCCGAAACATCAGCTTTTGTGCTCCTGAGATGCTGCTTGGCCTGCTGTGTTCATCCAGCTTCACACTTTGTTATCTGAGACTAAAACATTGACAGCTCTCAAGAAAAAGTTGAACATAGTTGTCAGGACTAAAGGTTTCAAAGACTATTGGGGAGAGAGCAGAAACAGGGAACTGCGATGGATAATGAACCATGGTCATATCAGATGGTGGAGTAGGATCAAAGGACTGAATGGCCTAATCCTGCTGCTATTTTCCTTGTTTCTCTATGTTGAACTGCTACTTACAATCAGTTCTGCTATAGCACAATAGCTGAGTTCCTGTGCAACATCATTTTGAAGAAAATTATAGAAATAACCGGGCTGATGGGAAAAGTAGGGTTAGGGGCAGACCACCAAAAAAAATTCAAATTGCTCAAAAATCACTTAAAAGCCTAGCACACCCAAAGGATAGCACAGTTTGAATAGATCTCTAATTCATATCCATTAATGAAATAAAAGTAAATTGAACACATAACCTTGAAGAAATGTCAAGATGACTTGATGGGGGAGGAGGTTTTGAGTTCACTCTGTTGTTAGTGCAGGGGCTGAGGGTCATTATCATCACCTTCAGGCGCAGTTGAGGTTGCAGGTTTTGGGCAAAAAATAGTTCATCCAGGAGACGATGGCTGTGGTTCATTGTCTTCTGTCGGTTTCTTGCGGGTTGGATTAAAGAAAAATCCAGTTTTTGCTGCTTTACCGTTTTTCTTCTTTCATGAAGAAGCTGTTCATAGGGTACCAAATAAAATCTAATTCCACAAACTGCTATAATGTTTGCATTCTGCATTTATAATTGTTGTCCTCTAAGAATTGCAACTGCTTCTCAATTTCCCTCACGAGAGGAGACAAAACAGAATTGGAAAGCTTTCATGGTGCTGCTTCCTGGACTTCATCTTCTTCATCTCCAGCTTCCATTTCCCCCTCAGCGACAAGTTATTGTAAATCGGCTGTAGAGAGGTCTTCACATTGGGACTTAAGCAGCACTTCAACATCCTCCAATCCAACTTGGTTTGCAAGATCAACACAATGTTCTTTGATCCTTGGGAGCTCCTCTGACAGATCAAAGCCTTTAAAATCTTGAAAATAAATCTGGGAGAAGCTTTTGCCAAACCAGCCACTACGAGAGCTAAAGGTAGGCGCATCTGTGATATTTCCAGCTTTTTCTTTGATAGATCTTCATACTTTGATAAGGTTTTCCATTTTATGGTGACAAAGGTGGTCCCAGATAGCTTTCTCGTTTGACTTTCTGTCCACACACTTAGCTGCTCCATCTCCCAAAGTTCCTTTGTCTGTGACCTTTCAGGTTTGCTAGTGCTCAGACTTGTTCCTGCAATAGAGCTTGTTTTAATCTTTTCTTCACTGTCTCTAATGCAGAGTCAAGTCACTCCTTTATTGCAGTCATGTGAGCTATATCACATGTTCTCTAATTACGCTGAAAATACTCGATGACATCTAGCTTCTCTTCCAGTGCTATCTGTTCACCACCTGCAGTTTTATCACCAGGACATTTCTTGCTAACATTCTTGTCACTTTGCCCTCACATTTTTGTGGGCAACGCGGCAGAACTTGCAACAACAGAATCAAAAATCATGAAATGTGCCTGTCAGAGAAAGCGCTTCCCGACAAAGCCTGCGAAATGATCATGTGATGCCGATGCAGAGACTCATTGGGTGCTGAAATTGCACATGCTCAGGACAAAGCCCACAATACCATCATGTGACTTCAATGCATACTCCTCCGCTCACCGATGGAATCGCGTTACAGCCAACACAAGTTTGTGTTTTAGAACTAATGTTCCCCTGTTCGCCAGTCGCTTTACAGCCAATTAATGTCGCTGGAACACGCTTTATAGCAGAACCAAATGTACTGAAATAACTGCACAGAGGCTGCTATCCTGTCACAAGGGCATGCTCACAATACATAGGCTCTGACCAACCAGCTCCGACAGCCCCAAGAATGAGGAGACTCTCTGAATCTCCTGTTTATATCTGTCAGCCAGGGCTCCCCGACTGCCCCAGATTTACAACCCCAAACAATGACCTCCTAGTCAATGAGATCCATCCAGCGCTAATTCCAACCTCTACAATACCCACTTACTTTTTAAATCCTTTTGCACAGGAAGTCTTTTGTTTTTAACATTGGGTTTCAATATTTGAAAAGTGGTGAATTAAAAGCCTAAACTCAGAACATTAGCCTTTACGTTATGGATCAGCCTTTAATTTGCCCAGCTGCAATGCACCAATGACCGGGATGGGTTCTGTTGGTGGGTAAACATAGCAGCAGCAGCACCATCTTTGTGAGTATCAAGCAACAGAGTTTGCTTACAAATGTGCAATTTCCAGGTGCGTGTTTGTTGTGCAGAGTCTTGCATAGTAAAGCTGTACACTGTGTAGTTACACATACCCTTTATTGTGGGTTGGAAAAATAATATGCGCACTTGGTGGGCACGACAACATTTTGTGGGCATGAAATAGAAAAGTTTGCATTTAAAAAAACAGCAAACGATGACCCCTGTCTGTGTTCTCATTTACCCTGTGACCGTGCCGTCATTTACCCCGTGACCGTGCCGTCATTTACCCCGTGGCCGTGCCGTCATTTACCCCCTGTCTGTGTTCTCATTTACCCCATAGGATGTGGAAGCTTTGGAAAGGGTGCAGAGGAGATTTACCAGGATGTTGCCTGGTATGGAGGGAAGGTCTTACGAGGAAAGGCTGAGGGACTTGAGGCTGTTTTCGTTAGAGAGAAGAAGGTTGAGAGTTGACTTAATTGAAACATATAAAATAATCAGAGGGTTAGATAGGGTGGATAAGGAGAGACTTTTTCCTAGGATGGTGATGGTGAGCACGAGGGGGCATAGCTTTAAATTGAGGGGTGAAAGATATAGGACAGGTGTCAGAGATAGTTTCTTTACTCAGAGAGTAGTAAGGGAATGGAACGCTTTGCCTGCAACGGTAGTAGATTCACCAACTTTAGGTACATTTAAGTCGTCATTGGATAAGCATATGGACGTACATGGAATAGTGTAGGTTAGACGGGCTTGAGATCGGTATGACAGGTCGGCACAACATCGAGGGCCAAAGGGCCTGTACTGTGCTGTAATGTTCTATGTTCTAAGTTCTATGACCGTGCTGTCATTTACCCCCTGTCTGTGTTCTCATTTACCTCTTGGCTGTGCTTCCATTACGCCTTTCCATGCTTTATTTACCTTGTGTCTGTGATCTCAACTGCCCCATGACTGTGCTCTCATTTACCCTGTGCTGGTGCTGTCATTCACCCTGTGTCCGTGTTCCCATTTATCCCTGACTGTGCTCTCGTATACCCAGTACATTAAAATAAATCTTTCGATGTCGGGCTTCATAAATTAAAGTCACCATGCAGTGATGTGTTTTTCCCCAAAGGGTGACCAGTGGAGGTACATCTCAGCTTTTGTTAGCTCTTTGCATCATTCATTGGTTTTAATGATCTGTTTAATGGGAAGATGGTTGATGGGAGCCTTCAGCCCAAAGAAACAACACTCAGTTCTTTTTCAAGAGGTAGCCTGGTAATGAGTTGTATCAGTGATAATGGGAACTGCAGATGCTGGAGAATCCAAGGTAACAAAGTGTGGAGCTGGATGAACACAGCAGGCCCAGCAGCATCTCAGGAGCACAAAAACTGACGTTTCGGGCCTAGACCCTTCATCAGAGAGGCTCTGATGTGGAGGTTGGATCATTGAATGCATTCAAGGCTGAGTTCAATAGGTTTTGATCAATGTGGGAGACAAAGGTGAAGTGGATCAGGCAGGATAATGGAGTTGGGGCAATAATCTGGCCAGCCTTGATCTTATTCAATAGTGGAGCAGGCTCAAGACGTAAAATACCCTACTCCTGCTATTATTCCTTGACTGGATCCCTATTGGGACTGGAGTAGAAACATAGAAATGGGAAATCTTTTGGCCCATAAAACCCAGTCAGCCATTCAACATGATTAAGACTAATCCTCCTTCTCCAACACTGTACTCCAGCTCTTTCCCCCTAACAAGAGGTAAGTCCTGATGGTAACACCAAACCCATTGTGTATGGGTCATGAGCCCACATGGGGAGCAATCTTCCTGAAGGATGCCTCTCAGTTAACTAGAGCAGTGATATCGTATACTGAGGTGCCATCTATTTTAAAAGCTATCATTTACTGTGTTTCTAATTTTATGACTGAGAAAACAAAACGGGAGAAAGCCAAGTATGGAAACTGACCATTTTGACTCTGATGATTATGTTGTTATCGACTCTATCCCCTCCGGAACCTCAGCCCATCACATTCCTCTAGTCTTCAAGGATCTTCCAATTTCGATTCTTTACCAAGGCTGATGCTCCAGTGAAGAAAGAGATGTTTATGGTTATTCTTGGGTAAGAGGTCCTTTTTGGCCTCCAGGGTAGATATTCTGAAGGGGAGCAGTGGAATTCAACCCAATATCCTGAGAAATATTGATCTCTCAACCAACAGCTAAAAGCAGATGGTCTGGACATTATCATTTTGCTGCTTGCGGGATCTTGTTGTGCCATGTTGTCTTGTTAAATTACAACCATGACTACGCTTCAAGAAATACTTCAATCGATAACTGGGATTGTAAAAAGCGTGACAAAATGCACAGGTATGTTTTTAAAATGTGCTTCAATACAATATAGAACTTGGAACAATACAGCACAGGAATGGGCCCTTAGGCCCACGATGATGTGCCAAACATGATGCCAAATCAAACTCATCCCTTCTGCCTGCCCTCGGTCCATATCTCTCCATTCTTTGTATATTCACGTGCTTATCTAAAAGTTCCTTAAATGCCCTTATTGTAACTGCCTCCATCACCACCCTAGCAGCATGTTCCAGATACCCAGCAGTCTCTGTGTATAAAACTTGCCACTCACATCTTCTTTCAACCATCCCCCTCTCACCTTCAATGCACACCCATTAGTATAAGGCATTTCAAGCCTGGGGAAAAGATTCTGAGCATCAATCCTATTTAAGCATTTCATTTTCTTATAGACTTCTATCAAGTCTCAACTTAGCCTCCACTGCTCCAGAGAAAACAGATTGTCTAGCCTCTCCTTATAGCTCCCACCCTCTAACCTTGGTAAGCCTCTTCTCCACTTCAGCATTTGACTTCTCTGGGCACAAAGGCATCCAATCTTAATAGGCTGCATGGATGTCACTCATTCACAAGAATCAAAAGACCGCATCACCTCACCTTATTCTGCCTCGGGACCCGGCAACCAATGGTCTCAATGTGGACTTTACCAGTTTCAAAATCTCCCCACCCCCGGCCTCACCCCATGACCAACCCTCCCTCTCATCCCTACCTCCTTGACGTGACACGACCTGTCCATCTTCTCTCCCACCTATCTGCACCTCACACCTCACTGACCAATCCCCACCATTCCCTACCTGCATTCACCTATCACCATCCCACCTACCTTCCCCAGCCCCACCCCTCCTCCTCTCTCTGTTTATTTCAGAGCTCCCTTCTCCCCTCCCACATTTCTGAAGAAGAATCCCAACCCGAAACATCAGCTTTCCTGCTCCTCTGATGCTGCCTGACCTGCTGTGTAGCTCCACACTGTGTAATCTCTAAATTTATCAGGCCATGTTGTCCTGACTAAGGTTATTTTCACTGGAGCAGAAATGCTTAAGGGATGGTCTACTTGAGGTACTCAAGATGATTAAACAATTTGAAAGGGTGATAGAAAGAAAATATTTCTTCGGTTGGGGATCAGGTCAGAATGAAGAGAGCACAATGTTAAAATGAGTGGCAGTCATCTGGGAACATTACGTGACACAGAGGAATGTGGAGATCAGCTATGTTCTCCAGCAGAGAAGCTGCTGATTGACAGCTTGCGGTTTTAGGTAAGGCTTCCAGGTATAACGCAGACTGATGGAGTTAAGACGCAACTCAGCCGAGATCAAACTGAATGGTGGAGTATGTTTGAGGGACTGAATAGACTCTTCCTTGAGCCCCTGGCCCCAGGAGCCCCAGAGATCATAGGCAACATTTCAATGCCAGGTACCTGACAGTACTGATTCCAAGATGACAAGGTGTTGAGCTGGATGAACACAGTAGGCCACGCAGCATCATAGGAGCAGCTTTTCTGCTCCTATGATGTTGCTTGGCCTGCTGTGTTCATCCAGCTCAACATCTTGTTATCTTGGGTTCTCCAGCATCTGCAGCTCCTACAGTCTCTGGTACTCATTCCAACTTGGCCCGATGCTCTGATTGACGAGGTGCCTGCTATTAAAGGTAACGTCATTCTGAACGGACCAGTTTGCAATTCCTTTTGAATGGTTAACCAGGCCTTATCAAACATAGCTGTGTCTTCACAACGGAACATTGTGGGCACGCCCTGGGACTTTGCTGATGAGCAATGCCACGGGTGGTCAGTGAATAGTGAGACAGGCACCTTAGCCACATTTAGAGAGACATGGAACAAACCACCAGCTATGGGCTGTGGAGCGGGTTGTATCTGTTGGCTGTCTGACCCGCTTCCATGGTCCTCTTTGTGCCCGAGTGTAGTTGAAGAGGGAACATGCGGTTCCTATCAATGTTCTCGATGCCTATTGAGAGAAGTGGGCACCGCAGGGTGGCGGGGGTACAGACCTTTATTTCCCCCTCCAAATCCATTTTGAAATAGTCCTTTCCAGCTCTCCCTAACCACCCACCACCCCCCCCCCCCCCCCCCCCCCCCCACCACCTTTGACAGTTTGCATTGCCCATAATGGGCTTTGCTTGGAAAAATTCAATTGGCTGGATGGGTATTAAACTGGCGATGGTTAGATAGGTTAAAATAGAAACAACTCTGAAAAAAATTGCAGTGATTTTGTCAGTGGGAAGGCTTCTCGGTTGTCAGCGATAACATTTCTCGGTAGAATGGATCGAAAGAAAAATAAAGGTGAGAAAAAAAATCAATGAAACCATCAGCTCTGCGAAGAATATTCAACGGAGCTGAGGTGGAGAGGGTTGAGTGACAATCTGTCCTAGTCCTCCCATGCAGATGTGACGGTGAAGAAAGCACAACAATGCCTCTTCTTCCTCAAGAGGCTGTGGAAATTCTGCATGTGCATTAGTATCCTCTCCAACCTTGACAGATACACCACGGAAAACATTCTATCTGGGTGCATCACAGTATGGTACGGTAACTGCTCTGCCCAGGGTAGTAAGAAGCTACAGAAAGTTGTAAACACAGCCCTGGCCATAACACAAGCCAGCCTCCCATCCATGGACTCCATCCACACTTCTCGTTGCGGTGGAGAGGCAGCCAACATCATCAAAGACCCCTCCCCATCCCAGTAGTGCTCTCTAGCAATCTCTTCCATCAGGCAAAAAACTACAGGAACGTAAACATACTAACCAACAGGTTCAAGGACAGCTTCTTCCCTGCTGTTGTTAGACTGCTGAGCGGACCTGTTCAATTTCAAATCTAACGTTGATCTTGAATTTGTAGACCTCCTGTGCAACCATCGCTTTGTAGCCTCGCTTATGATCTGTATGCCCTTGTATGTTATGATCAGCCTGTACTGCTTGCAAAAGAAAGCTTTTTACATGTGACAATGATAAATCAAATCAAAATTCAGTCCACATTTTGAAAAACGCAACATCAGCAAAGTTGGGATAAGGGTTTGCGAAAGAGCAGAACGGGTGTGTAGGTAAGAAATCAGGAGAAAGGGAGATATGCAGCAAACAGTTCTTTGATGTTGGGCTGTGAGGGCCTTGTGTGTAATCCACCAAACTGTTTAGAAATAGGCGCCCTGTCCTTTAATCAGTGCACTATGTTTTAATCTTTCCAATAAATTTTCATCACGGATGCTAGAGGGATATTCAACGACAGGACAGAAATAGGTGTGGTGTTGACAATAATGAATAAATTAGAGTCTTGATGTAATTTTCTTTCTATTTTGTATTTTGAACATATAGAAGACAGAGGTGTCATTTTAACATTGTAGATGGTTAAGAGGGTAGTAGCAAGCTGACAATCTGATATACATTGCTTTCTCTTTCCTTATTTCCATAACATTTCATAAAAATAGGAAGAGCTTTTAGCACAATCACAATTATGGTATTTTCTCAGATGACCACAGTTTGATTGTGTGGTTTTGGACAGCTCTACCAGCGTGTGGTTTGAGGAAACGTTTGTTTGAGATTCTTTGCTCCCACAAATCCACCCTTGTCTTTGTTTTGTCTCAGTACCCTCTGGTCATTGGTGGGAGAAGATACAAAGCCGTTAAGTATCTACAGAAAAAGCAATTTTAGTAGAAAACAAGAACACGTATTCCAATAGCAATAACTAAAGCTACATTTGGCCAGGCATAATCATTAGGTTGACAGAGAGTGTGTACAGATACAGCTGTTTCCACACAAAGCTAAAATTGTATTCCGCATTGATTGTGTAGGACATCAGTTGAATGGATGGATCAAATGTAATGTGATCATTAACCCCTTCAGAACCATTACCTTATGCAATAGCTGCCACAGGATGGACATCAAGGTTAGAATTTCTGAGAGGAACCTAGTGTGATGCTTTGCATCTCCCTCACAAACAACACCTCCTCCACCATATTCCTCAACACCAGTGCTCTGCAAGGCTGCATACTCATCTCCCTACTATACTTCTTATGCACTCATGAGCGCATGGTCAAATTCCACCCCAACTCCATTTACAAGATTGCTGATGGCCCTATCATTGTAGGTCAGATCTCAAACAACAATAAGGCAGAATATAGAAAAGAGATTGAGTGCTTATCAGGATGGCATAAAGCCAACAATCTCTTCATCAACATCAACAAAATGAAAGAGCTGCTCATTGGCTTCAGGAAGCAGAATGAGGAGATGCGCCTGTCTGCATCAATGCAGCTGAGGTGGAGATGATCAAATATGTCAAGTTTCTGGAAGTGATGATCACCAACAATCTGTCTTGGTCTAACCATGTTGACAAGACAGTCAAGAAAGCACAGTAAAGTCTCTGCGTTCTCAGGAGGCTAAGGAAATTCAGCATGTCCACAAGGAATCTTAATGATTTCTCTGGAATAACCACAGAAAGCATCCTATCCGGATACATAACAGCTTGGTATGGCAATTGCTCTGCCCAGCAGCACCAGAAATCACGCAGAGCGGTGAACGCAGCCCAGTCCATCATACAAGCCAGCCTCCCGTCCATTAACTCCATTTATACTTGCTGCTGCTTTGGGAAAGCAACCAACATAATGAAAGACCATTCCCCACCTGCGCTATACCCCCTCCCACCTTCTCCCATTGGGCACATGACATAATAGTTTGAATACATGTACAGATAGATTACAGAACAGCTTCCTCCCCGCTGCCCGTAGATTTTTGAATGGGCCTCTCATGTGTGAATTGTGATCTGTCTCTCTCTGCACCTTCTCTGTGGTCGTAACATTGCATCCTGCACTCTGTCCTGCTACCCTGATGCACTTTGTATGGTATGATCTGCCTGTATAGCACACAAAACAACACTTTTCACTGTATCTTGGTACATGTGACAACAATCAATCAATATTTATATTTTGATCAGTGATTGCTTATTTTGTGTTAAACTATATTCAATTGAGACGTACTGTCACTCATCCCACCCTTTCCTCTTGTCTATGTCTCCTGTGTCTCTCCCATCTCTTACCCTCCCATTCCTTTGATGTCTCCACAGGCTCTATTCCTCTCCCTCACCCTTCCTTTCCCCTCCTCTTTATCCTCTCCCACTTGCCATGTTACCTCTCTGTTCGCTATCTGTTCCAGCTGTCTCTTCCCTTCAGCCTCTTCCAGCTCTCTTACTCGCCTTCACATTTGCTCTGCTCTCCTGTCTCTCTCTCTCTGCCTCCTATCACCTTTCACTTTCCCTGTCTTACCTTTTTTCTCTCACTTCTCTTCCTCCTCTCTCCTTTCCCTCCCCTTGACTTCTACTCAGGTAAACAGAGCACCTGAGAGCCCAGCGGGCCCATCTTACTGGAAACTGTTTTTCTCTGGCAAATGTACACATTAGACCGCCAGAAGCCGGCCTCACGTTTTTGATCTGCTCAGCCACCTGACATCAGCTAAGATCAATTACAAGAGAACAAGGGTGAAAACAATTTGTAGTACAATTTGAGAAGTCAGTTTCCCACGATCAGTCAGCGAGCACTGTGCTCGGTGGAATTGAAAGAAGGTCTTTAACACAATGAAATCGACTGAACATATTACAGCAGAGTGGAATTCATTAACTGCCTGAGCTAGAGTTTGGCACAGAGACTTTCAGATGTAAACACTTATTGCAAGTTTGACAGAGTATTTAACAATTCCCTGAAATGAAAGCTGCCTGGACAAGTGTTAGTGTTGTCCTGTGATTACTCGATTGTTAGGTAGACGGCAGTATTTGATTACAAATTGGAAATGTCCATGCACACTTTGCTATTCTGCATGGCATGTAATTATGCTCCCAACCCCCAACTCCACTTCCCAGTGATTCCCAGTACAACATTCAAGATGTACACAATTTTCTGGAGCATTGTAATTCTGCACGTTACATATGCGCACATATATATGCACACTCTCTCTCTCTCTCTCTCACTCACACACACACACACACACACACACACACACACACACACACACACACACACAGTTACACATGCACACACAACTGCACATACACACACACCGTCGCTGCACATAAACACAAACATACATCCAGAAACCTGGCTGGGCAACAGGAGACAGAGAGTTGTAGTCGAAGGGAGTTTCTCAAAATGGGGAACTGTGACCAGTGGTGTTCTACAGGGATCCGTGCTGGGACCACTGTTGTTTGTGATATACATAAATGATCTGGCAGAAGGTATTGATGGTCTGATCAGCAAGTTTGCTGATGACACTAAGATTGGTGGAGTAGCAGATAGTGAGGGGGTCTGTCAGAGATTACAGCAGAATATAGATAGTTTGGAGAGTTGGGCGGAGAAATGGCAGATGGAGTTCAATCCAGGCAAATGCGAGGTGATGCATTTTGGAAGATCCAATTCAAGAGCAAACTATACAATAAATGGAAAAGTCCTGGAGAAAATTGATGAACAGAGAGATCTGGGTGTTCAGGTCCATTGTTCCCTGAAGGTGGCAATGCAGGTCAATAGAGTGGTCAAGAAGGCATACGGCATGCTTTCCTTCATCAGACAGGGTATTGAGTACAAGAGTTGGCAGGTCATGTTGCAGTTGTATAAGACTTTGGCTCGGCCACATTTGGAATACTAGAACATAGAACATAGAAAATTACAGCACAGTACAGGCCTTTCGGCCCTTGATGTTGTGCCGACCTGTCATACCGATATGAAGCCCATCTAACCTACACTATTCCATGGACGTCCATATGCTTGTCCAATGACGACTTTAATGATACCTAAAGTTGGCAAATCTACTATCGTTGCAGGCAAAGCGTTCCATTCCCTTACTACTCTCTGAATAAAGAAACTACCTCTGACATCTGTCCTATATCTTTCACCCCTCAATTTAAAGCTATGCCCCCTCGTGCTTGCTGTCACCATCCTAGGAAAAAGGGTCTCCCTATCCACACCTATCTAGCCCTCTGATTATTTTATATGTTTCAATTAAGTCACCTCTCAACCTTCTTCTCTCTAATGAAAACAGCCTCAAGTCCCTCAGCCTTTCCTCGTAAGACCTTCCCTCCATACCAGGCAACATCCTAGTAAATCTCCTCTGCACCCTATCCAAAGCTTCCACATCCTTCTTATAATGTGGTGACAGAACTGTACACAATACTCCAAGTGCGGCCGCCCCAGTGTTTTGTACAGCTTCACCATAACCTCTTGGTTCCGGAACTCAATCCCTCTATTAATAAAAGCTAAAACACTGTAAGCCTTCTTAACAGCCCTGTCAACCTGGGTGGCAACTTACTGCATACAGTTCTGGTCGCCACATTACCAAAAGGATATGAGATAACAAAGTGTTAAGCTGGATGAACACAGGAGGCCAAGCAGCATCTCAGGAGCACAAAAGCTGATGTTTCGGGCCTGGACCCTTCATCAAAGATGGATCTAGGCCCGAAACATCAGCTTTTGTGCTCCTGAGATGCTGCTTCTCCTGCTGTGTTCATCCAGCTTCACACTTTGTTATCTTGGATTCTCCAGCATCTGCAGTTCCCACTTATCTGATCATAATTTTAACGAAAAGCATGTGGATGCTTTAGAGAGAGTGCAGAGGAGGTTTACCAGGATGTTGCCCGGTACAGAGGGCATGAGCTATGAAGAGAGGTTGAGTAGATTAGGATTATTTACATTAGAAAGACAGAGGTTGAGGGGGGACCTGATTGAGGTCTACAAAATCATGAGGGGTATAGACAGGGTGGATAGCAAGAAGCTTTTTCCCCGAGTCGGGACTCAGTTACTAGGGGTCATGATTTCAAGGTGAGAGGAGAAAAGTTTAAGGGAGATATGTGTGGAAAGTTCTTTACACAGAAGGTGGTGGGTGCCTGGAATGCGTTGCCAGTGGAGATGGTAGAGGTGGGCATGATAGCATCATTTAAGATGTATCTGGACAGATACATGAATGGACAGGGAGCAGAGGGATACAGGTCCTTGGAAAATAGGTGACAGGTTTAGATAGAAGACCTGGATAGGCGCAGGCTTGGAGGGCCGAAGGGCCTGTTCCCGTGTTGTACTTTTCTTTGTTCTTTGTTCTAACACACACGTACAAAATATACATCTACGCACAGACTCACATAAACATATATCCATACTCACGCAGCACATGCATCCACACACAGACACATAGACACACATTCACAAACACTCACAAACACTGGCATCCATGCCCCACACTCGCACATGC
The DNA here is from genome assembly GCF_030684315.1 of Stegostoma tigrinum. Classification (NCBI taxonomy): domain Eukaryota; kingdom Metazoa; phylum Chordata; class Chondrichthyes; order Orectolobiformes; family Stegostomatidae; genus Stegostoma; species Stegostoma tigrinum. The sequence goes on from NC_081364.1 coordinate 10,516,296, forward strand.
TCACAAATCACACACCCCTATACACACACATATAGATTTTTTCATTGGCCCATTGAGCACAGGCATTACTGACTCGTCCAGCATTCATCAGCCTCATCACTCAGTTGGAAATGTATTGGAATCAATTATTAAAGAAATAATAGCGTAACATTAAGAATTTAATCTAGCAGAGTCAGCTGGACTTCATGAAAGGAAAATTATGTCTGACTAATTTATGAGAGGTTTTTTTCAGCAAGTCTCAACTAGAGTGGATAGAGGGAAACGAGTAGGTGTGCTGTATTTAGATTTGAAATCACAAGGTTTCAAATCCCTGCTCCATCCAACAAGTGAAGCCTACCCAGTCCAACACCTGCACCTCCACACCACGGAGTTTGGAACAATAAGAGGTGATCTCATTTAAATATACAGGATTGTTAAGTGGCTTAACAGGATAAACATTGAGAGTATATTGCCCCTCATGGGAGAGTCTAGGACCAGAGGGCATAGTTTCAGAATAAAGAGGCACATATTTAAGACTGAGATCAGCAGGAATTTCTTCTCTCCCAAAGGGTTGTGAGTCTTTGGAACCCTTTGCCACAGAGAGCTGTGGGGCCAGAATCCTTGTCTATAAACAGGTTCTTGATCAGTTGAAAGATCAAAGGAAATGGGAGAAGTGCAGGAAAATGGATGTGAGGAATATCAGATCAGCCATGATCCAATTGAATGGTGGAACATGTTGAGGGACTGAGTGGATTACTTCTGTTTAAATTTCTTTCGGTTTTCTGGCCTTAAGAATCAACTACATTGCTATGCATTTGGAGTAACGTGTTAAGATTATTAGACTTCCTTCCCTACTATGTTAATAGTGATTCAAATGGATTTCTACACAGTGGACAGTGATTACATAGTCACCATTATGTCAGCTTTTCATTACAGATTTTTTAAAAAATTAATTCAGATTTCACTATCTGCCATGTGCCTTCCAGAATACTAGTCTGGAGTCCTGGATTACTAAACCAGTGATTTAGCCAATCAACAAATACATGCTTACAAACACACACACACACACACACACACACACACACACACACACACACACACACACATATGCACACACACATACATACACATACACACACACACACACACACAAATCCATATACAGGCACTAACATGCAATTAATTTATCGCTACCTACACTTGAATTGTTTAAGAGTGAAATGGGCTGAACGATTAATGCTGATGAGTGCATTAGGTGTTGCCCATTAGCCCAGTACATAAGACGGACACCAAACACTAACAGTTATTGTCAGAATTATGAAGCCAAGAAATTGTACACACACAAGAATTGGCCAAGTATTAAATCTGAAATGCGCTATCTGCAAGACAATAGTTCACTTTCAGAAAATGTGCTGAAGGGGGACATTGTAACAGAGCAGCAAGGGGGCGAATAATCACTCATGCAAAGACGTCAATGAGATAATGCAGGCCACAATACAGGAAAAGCCAAAGATCTTGTGTGATCCAGGCGTCCTAGTAATTTAAAGCTTGAGATATTGGCATGTCATTGTATTATTACAGTGTGCCATAATTGAAGTAACACTGTCTCAATAATACTGTAGTGCAACTCCATGAGTTAAAGCTATGTTCACACAACTCTATCACACAAGGGGTGTTATGCAGTGGGGAGCTTAAATATGTTTTGCAATAAGAATTCTCACTTTAAGCATGAATGCATATTTTGACCTGAATCTGTGTGAAATAGTAGAAGGAACAAAATGAGTTCAAGTAAAGAAAACACATAAGAATCAGTGCTAAATAAGAGACATACTGGACTTGAGACATCAACTCTGTTTCCTTTTCCACAGATGCTGCGAGACATGTTGAGCTTCTCCAGCATTTTCTGAGTTTGTTTTACTTTTCAAGAAATAGTCATAGAGCAATAGGTCAAAGAAATTTTGGTTAATGAACAACTAGCCAAGGGACAACCAGTAGACGCTTTAATTGGTCTTCCCAAACTCATTGTAGAATCCAAACAGCAGACAGTGAGAATCTGAGATTTGGACACAGGCATAAGATGGCTGCTGGTGTAAGTTAGTAACAAAATGGCTTCTAGCCTGGGAACGCCGAATTCTGCTAGAGCTGCATAAATAAGGCAGTAATGATAAGATAATACAGCACTAACCAATCTAGCTGACCTTCGGTAGCAAATGTTTTGGTGCTGTGTGGCAAGTCAAAAAGAAACCTAAGCATCGTGACATAAGTTGTTTACCAGTTAATACTATTGGATTATGTAACTGTCAATGAAGCATTAACATGTATTGATTGGTAATTGTTTGAATACACTATGCGATCATGCCATGTACCCTGCTATAAGAAAAGTATAAAAATGTCTTTGTATTAACCTGTGGTGTGCAGCCCCTCTGAGGAATACGGAAGTGCTCAACTTCTTAATTTTCCGGATGATCTGTACCCGGCCAATTGAAGAAATAAAGAGTAAAGTCTTAAACAGCCAGACCGACTGCGAGTGTTCATTGACTGAGCACGGAATCGAGAGACGCGCCGGGGATTGGGTTTTACAGCAGAATCTCCTAAGATTAGTTATGTTGATTTATGGACCAGATCAGACTCCCTCAAAAGATTTTAAAAAGGTAGTCCAGACCTTCACTATTTCTTATTTTAAAGGCAAATGTAAAGCGCCTGTTCCTGATGTAATGAGATTGGTCAAACGACTCTATGTTAAGCAAAAGCAATTATTTGAACGCTGTAGTTAAAATTCAACCAAAGAAAGAGAAATTTAGAATAACTTGACTCTATTGGAAACTATACAGAATAATAGATACAGTAACAATTTCTAATTAATTGTTCCAACATAGAAATATCCCATAACACAGCCCTTGGCAAACAGTGAAATTCAAACTTAGATTCTCACATGCAGTTCTCCAATCGAGGAGGAAAAAAAATCAAGAGAAAATTCAGAGAGGTTAGTAGCCAGGAGACATTCACTGAAGCTTCCAATTCTTTTGAGACCCCAATAGTTTCTGCCTAAAGCTAATTCTGAAAATGAAAAACAAAAACTATAAAGCCTGGTCTGTAAGAGCTAGTCATACCCAAACTGCTTCCATTGTTCTAACTTCAAAAAAAAACCCCAAGGCCACACAAGCTGTTTGCCTAGGTAGTCTTCAGTAGCCAGCTTGGTACCTCTGCCTTACAACCTCCCTTCAAAACAAAAACAGGACAAAATAACTGCTTGAAAACCATAGCATCATCACAGTTAGTATTACGAATTTGTTTCATTCTGTCAACAAAATGCATTGCTGTCTGAATTGTCGAATCTTCAACTGAAGGAATTCAGATAGTAATACAATTTGACCAAACAGACAGTGATGACTGATGTCGGATTCTGAGAAGATGCAAGCTGATTTTATTTTTGTTTTCCCAGGAAGAATCATCAGTACCAGTGGCCAAGATCGCACAGAACAAGAAACAATGCTCAAGTTATATGAATGAGGAATGAGCATTTGCTTTTCACCACTGGTGCAATCAGTGCAGCTGAATACAAGAACCACCTGCAATCAGCAAAATGAAGAGTCAACACAATTCAACACAGAAGTGCTGGTAGATTGAGAATAAGAATATGAGGATGAGGTGTACAAATGTCATGGAAGCAACCACTGAGATGGGATGACCAACGGTCAGAGATTTAGCATTTGATCAGGAAGAAACTGCCTGGTTCAGAGATCCAAGATGCTAAGAAAAGTATTGCACGTTTTTCTACAGGGGTTACAGGCCATTCAGCAGATATAACAATGAAGCAATTTGTCTGTTTTAGCAGGAATGACAGCCTCAGTGAAGGAAATTCAAGAGGTTAAAAAAAACTCCTGTTTAGTGGGTCTTAGAGGTCTTACAGTGTCAAGAACAGAATCAAAGTCAACAGTTTTCCAGCTGGAGCTCTATGAAATTCCCACGTCTGAAGAGAGACTGTTCCTTCAGGCAGCCTCAGTTTGTGAAGTTAAAAACTAGGGTATTGGTAAGTCTAACTATAGGCACAATCAAATGCATAAATGTAATTACATGTACATACGCATCACGTTGTTAATGGGAAAAGAGTCTTTGTGGGAGATGTTGTATAAGTGTGTAAAGGTTTAAAAGGGTTAGTCTGAGGCATGCATTAAACACCACCTTGTCTGATAAAATCATACGAACTAGGCTTGGGGAATAGCAAACACACACACACACACACACACACACACACGCACAAACACACATACACACAAACACACACACACAAACATACACACACACACACACGCACACACACACAAACACACACACACACAAACATACACACACATACACATACACACACGCACACAAACATACACACACACACACAAACACACACACACACAAACATACACACACGCACACACACACAAACACACACACACAAACATACACACACACCCACACAAACATACACACACACACACACACACACACAAACACACACACACACAAACATACACACACATACACATACACACACACACACAAACATACACACACACACACAAACACACACACACACAAACATACACACACGCACACACACACACACAAACACACACACACACAAACATACACACACACCCACATGCACACACACACATACACACACACACAAACACACACACACGCACACAAACATACACACACACACAAACACACACACACACACACACACAAACATACACACACACACACACACGCACATGCACACAAACATACACACACACACAAACACACACACACACATGCATACACATACGCACACGCATACACATACACACACATACACACACACATACACACACACTCACACGCATACACACACACGCATACACATACACACACGCATACACATACACATACACACACACACAGACATACACACACACACACGTATATACATACACACACACACAAACATACACCCACACATGCATACACACATACACATGCATACACATACACACACACACACAAACATACACACACACATGCACATACACACACACTCACACGCATACACACACACATGCATACACATACACACACACACAAACATATACACACACATGCACACACGCACATATACACACACTCACACGCATACACACACACGCATACACATACACACACGCATACACATACACACACACAAACATACACACCCACGCATATACACACGCACACACGCATACACATACACACGCGCATACATACACACACACTCGCATACACACACACCCACGCATACACATACACACACACACAAACATACACACACACGCATACACATACACACCCGCATACACATACACACACACGCATACACACACACACAATCATACACATACACAGTATCCACACACATACAAACACCATCTACGCACACCCAAACACATACATGCACACACCTACATATGAATACCACCATCAAATACCTACCTATTCAGTTATATGTCTAGAAAAGCTCATAAAAATGATAAGAGTTAAGGCCTCCTCCCCTCATCCACATGTGCCCAACTTTCTCGGAGAGTCTGAATGAGCCCTCATGTGTGGGCACATGTTGCGAACACAAATGGACCAGGACTACCGTGAGCAAAAGAACTTTGCCTGCCACATCTCTCTTCTCTTCTAACAGTAACTTTAACTGACCTTTGCAGCCTCTGTGGGCACTTCACAGTGTGAGACAATGTTCTGCTCAGAAAAGGTGCTGTGTCAATTCAGCTCAATGTTGTTGTTAATGCCCATGGGAAAGGTGAAGAATAAAGTGAAAAGTGATGTTTTCACATGGAAGCCTATTGAACAGGGAATATTTGAGTACATGTGGCTGCACTTTTAAACCAATCCAAAAGCAAATTAAATCAATTAAACCAGACTTAACTGTGGGCATCTGCAGTTCAAGGCAGCTCACCACAAACTTCTCAAAAACAATTATGGACAAGCAATAAATGCTGGCCCAGCTCACAACACCCACATCCTGTGAATGAAGAAAAAGAAACAAAATTAACAACCTTTAGGAGGGCATTATCAGTAAAGAAAATCCCTAAATACAAATTAAACTCTGGTTCGGTGGGTGGGGGGATCTAGTAAAGCAGGTCAGCCCTTGTGATAGCCATTGGGCACAGAAGTTTGAAGACAGTCAGTGATCCCTCTCTAAGGACTCTAAACCTGGCTGGGACGGGGTCTACAAAGCATCTCAACTGGGGTGGGGGTGGGGTGAATAGTTTATAAAATGACTGGGCTGGTGGGAGTTTATACAAGCTCTGTGCTGAGAGGATGCTTTCATATTTATATATATATATATATATATATATATGCTGGTATGACCACTGAGGCATTGAGATGTATAAGTAATGAGCTCCTGCTGCAGCTCCTACCCCCTCGTCTGGCTTACCCAGAAGGTGGAGAGCATCCCGGGAGAGCTCTGACATTGCCAAAGCCCATGCGCATTTTTAAGAAAGGGAACAAGTCTGGCTGTGGTAACTACAGGGAAATCTCCCTGCTGTACACTGTTGGAAAAGTCATTGCCAAGTTCTTCCTCAAACCTTTCCACTCTGTGGCTCAGGAAGTCCTCCTAGAATCACAGTGCTTCTTCTGGCCACACAGGGGCACAACGGACATGATTTTCACTGTGTGACAGCTGCAGGAGAAATGCAGATAAAAGAACCTACTCTTGTACATGGCCTTCATTGACCTTACAAAAGCCTTTGACAGCGTCAACTGGGAAGCATTACAAGGGCACACTTTTCCACTTTGGCTGCACCACAACATTTGTCACCATCCTTCGCCTACTCCACACTGACATGACAGCTGTGGTAATGACAAATGCCTCCATCCCTGACCCATTACCCATTGACAGCCAAGTAACATCCAACAGGGTATGAGCGCACTTGGCTTCTGATTGGTGTAAGAAAGCAGTCTGTCACAAAGATGGAAATGTTGATTGACTTATGGCTTGAAGCTGGACACAATACAACTCATGGGAGTGGCTCAGTGGTTAGCACCGCAGCCTCACAGTGCCAGGGACCTGAGTTCAGTTCCACCCTTGGGCGGCTGTCTGTGTAGAGTTTGCACATTGTCCCTGTGGCTGCGTGGGTTTCCTTCCACAGTCCAAAGATGTGCAGGTTAGCTGGAATGGCCATGAAGGAAACTGCAGGATTACAGGGATAGAAAGAAGTCTGCGTGGGATGCTCTTTGGAGGACTGGTGTGGACTTGAGAGGTCAAATGGCCTGCTTCCACACTGTATGATTCAAAGTTATAGAACCATACAGCTTGGATACAGACTCTACAGTCCATGCCGACCATAGTCCCAAACCACAGCAGCAGCAGGACTGGTGAGATTAAGGACCAGGGGCTGCTGGGAAGGTAAGTTTCCCATTTAAATACCTACCTCGTGGAAGCAGCGATCTCCATTTTTGCAGCAACCGTGGGAGCAGTGAGAGCCAGGACTAGGGGGCTGCCAGGGAGGTAAGTTTTTCATTTCGGCAGAGGAGCTGAGTGGGAGCAGTCCAATTACGCTCTGGGAAGGTGAGTGAACTGATATATTTGGGCAGTGGCTGGATATAGATGCTTCAGGCGGGATAGAGAGGGAGGTAAAAAGGGTGGAGGAGTTGCATTACTGGTCAAAGAGGATAGCACAGCTGTACTGAAGGAGGGCACTGTGGAGGACTCAAACAGTGCGGCAATATGGGTAGAGGTCAGAAATAGGAAGGGTGCAGTAACAATGTTGGGGCTGTACTACAGGCCTCCCAACAACAAGCGTGAGATAGAGGTACAAATATGTGGACAGATAATGGAAAGGTGTAGGAGGAACATGGTGGTGGTGATGGGAGATTTTAATTTTCCCAACAGTGACTGGGATTCACTTAATGTTAGGGGTTTAGATGTAGCAGAATTTGTAAGGAGCATCCAGGAGGGTTTTCTAGAGCAGTATGTAAATAGTCCAGCTTGGGATGGGGCCATACTGGACCTGGTGTTCAGGAATGAGCCCGGTCAGGTGGTTGAAGTTTCAGTAGGGGATTACTTTGTGAATAGTGATCACAATTCTGTAAGTTTTACAATAAAGATGGACAAAGACAAGAGTGCTCCTGAAGGAAGAATAGCGAATTGGGGTAAGGCCAACGAGACCAAAATTCAGCAGGAGATGAGGAATGTAGATTGGGAGCAGCTGTTTGAGGGAAAATCCACATTTGATATGTAGGAGGCTTTTAAAGAGATGTTGATTAGAGTGCAGGTCAGACATGTCCCTGTGAAAATTAAGGATAGAAAGGGCAAGATTAGGGAACCATGGATGACAGGTGAAATTGTGAGACTAGCAAAGAGGAAAAAGGAAGCATACATAAGGCCTGGGTGACTGAAAACAGACAAAGCTTTGGAAGAATATCAGGAAAGTAGGACCAATCTGAAACGACAAATTAAGAGGGCTAAAAGGGGTCATGAAATATCTTTAGCAAACAGGGTTAAAGAAAATCCCAAAGCCTTTTATTCATACATGAGGAGCAAGAGAGTAACTGGAGAAAGGGTTGGCCCACTCAAGGACAAAGGAGGGAAGTTATGCAAGGAGGTGGAAAAAATGAGTGAGATTCTTAATGAGTACTTTGCGTTGGTATTCACTGAGGAGAGGGACATGATGGATGTTGAGGTTAGGGACAGATGTTTGATTACTCTCGGTCAAGTTGCCATAAGGAGTGGGGAAGTGTTGGGTATTCTAAAAGGCATTAGGGTGGACAAGTCCCCAGGTCCAGATGGGATTTATCCCAGGTTACTAAGTGAAGCGAGAGAGGAAATAGCTGGGGCCTTAACAGATATCTTTGCAGCATTCTTGAGCACGGGTGAGGTCCCGGAGGACTGGAGAATTGCTAATGTTGTCCCCTTCTTTAAGAAGTTTAGTAAGGATAATCCAGGTAATTATAGACCAGTGAGCCTGATGTCAGTGGTGGGGAAGCTGCTGGAGAAGATTCTGAGGGATAGGATCTATTCCCATTTGGAAGAAAATGGTCTTGTTAGTGACAGGCAGCATGGTTTTGTGCAGGGAAGGTCATGTCTTCCCAACTTAATAGAATTCTTTGAGGGCATGACACAGTTGATTGATGAGGGAAGGCCTGCAGATGTCATATACATGGACTTCAGTAAGGTGTTTGATAAGGTTCCCCTGGTCGGCTGATGGAGAAAATGAAGTCACATGGGGTCCAGGGTGTGCTAGCTAGAGGATAGAGAAGTGGCTGGGCAACAGGAGACAGAGGGTAGTAGTAGAAGGGAGTTTCTCAAATTGGAGACCTGTGACCAGTGGTGTTCCACAGGGATCAGTGTTGGGACCACTGTAGTTTGTGTTATACATAATTGATCTGGAGGAAGGTATAACAAGGTGTGGAGCTGGATGAACACAGCAGGCCAAGCAGCATCAGAGGAGCAGGAAAGTTGATGTTTCAGGCCTAGCACCTTCTTCAGAAATGGGGGAGGGGAATAGGGTTCTGAAATAAATATAGAGAGATGGGGAGGCAGATTTGAGATGGAAAGAGGAGAAAATAGATGGAGAGGAGACAAACAAGTCAATATTATCTTCTCCTCTATCCATCTTCATTCGGCCTTCATGTCTCTCCCTATCTATTTCAGAACCCTTTTCCCCGCCCCCATTTCCGTTGAAGGGTCTGAGCCCGAAACGTCAGCTTTCCTGCTCCTAAGATGCTGCTTGGCCTGCTGTGTTCATCCAGCTCCACACTTTGTTATCGCAGATTCTCCAGAATCTGCTGTTCCTACTTTCTCTGGAGGAAGGTGTAGATGGTCTGATTAGCAAGTTTGCAGATGACACGAAGATTGGTGGAGTAGCAGATAGTGAAGGGGACTGTTGGAGAATGCATCAGAATATAGGTAGATTGGAGAGTTGGGTAGAGAAATGGCAGATGGAGTTCAATCCAGGCAAATGCGAGGTGATGCATTTTGGAAGACCCAAATCAAGAGTGAACTACACGGTAAATGAAAAAGCCTTAGGGAAAACTGATGCACAAGAGAGATCTGATGTTCAGGTCTATTGTATCCTGAAGGTGGCAATGCAGGTCGATAGAGTGGTCAAGAAGGCATAGATAATAAAGTGTGAAGCTGGAAGAACACAGCAGGCCAAGCAACATCTCAGGAGCACAAAACCTGATATTTCGGGCCTAGGCCCTTCATCAGAGAGCTCTCTGATGAAGGGCCTAGGCCCAAAACGTCAGCTTTTGTGCTCCTGAGATGCTGCTTGGCCTGCTGTGTTCATCTAGCTTCACACTTTGTTATCTTGGATTCTCCAGCACCTGCAGTTCCCATTATCTCTGATCACAAGAAAGCATAGAGCATGTTTTCATTCATCAGACGGGGTGTTGAGTAAAAGAGTTGGCAGCAGGTCATGTTACAGTTGTATAGGACTTTGGTTCGACCACATTTGGAATATTGCGTACAGTTCTGGTCACTACATTACCAAAAGGATGTCGATACTTTAGAGAGGGTGCAGAGGAGGTTCACCAAGATGTTGCCTGGTACAGAGGGCACTAGCTATGAAGAGAGGTTGAGTAGATTAGGATTATTTACATTAGAAAGATGAAGGTTGAGGGGGGACCTGATTGAGGCCTACAAAATCATGAGAGGTATAGATTCGGTGGATAGCAAGAAGCTTTTTCCCAGAGTGGGGGGCTCAGTTATTAGGGGTCACAATTTCAAGGTGAGAGGGGAAAAGTTTATGGGAGATATGCGTGGAAAGTTCTTTACACAGAGGGTGGTGCGTACCTGGAACGCGTTGCCAGTGGAGCTGGTAGAGGTGGGCATGATAGCATCATTTAAGATGTATCTGGACAGATACATGAATGGGCAGGGAACAGAGGGATACAGGTCCTTGGAAAATAGGTGACAGGTTTAGATGGAGGATCTGGATCGGTGCAGGCTTGGAGGGCCGAAGGGCCTGTTCTTGTGCTATAATTTTCATTGTTCATTAGCCCCATCTGCACGCGTTCAGCCCATATCCCTTTTAACCTTTCGTATTCGTGAACTTATCCAAATGTCCTTTAAGCAGTGTTACTGTAACTGCATCCATCACTTTCTCTGGCTGTTCAGTCCACACATGAACCACACTCTGTGTAAAAAAGGTTTCTCCTGATATCCTCTTTCATCATAGAGATATGCAGCACAGATAAGCATCCTTCAGCCCATCTTGTCCATACTGGTCATTGCAGCTGAACTTTGATATCGAATCTGCCCCATCCCCTTATTTCCCAATTCTGTATGTTCAGAATGGGAGTGATCTCCATGTTGAGTCTCCTCAATGGTTGAGCATCCACAGGTCTCTATCATTCCGACCTAACCCCTTCAAAGACAGCCTGAGCTAACATTAACAAGAATTTCTGGTTTGACCTGAATCGCCATAGTGTTGGTTTCCACAGTATCTGATATATGACTGACATGAAGAGGAATTCTCCCTCTCCAGAGCCTGTCAGTCTTTCGAACTCCTCCCCCCCACCCCCCCCCAGACAGTGATGGAGTCAGAGTAAATGAATATGTTTAAGGCAGAGGTAGATACATTTTTGATGAACAGCGGAGTAAATGGTTAATTCGGGGCAGTGAGATTGTGATGTTGAGGCTAACTCAGATAAGCTTGGATCTCATTGAATGGCATAACAGGACAGATGGGCCAAATGGACTGTTCCTGATCCTAATTCAAATGCTGATATGTACATTTGTAAGGAGAATGCACTGGATAATTGCTGGGAGCAGATTTCACTGTATACAAATCACTATAATGTGATGATGCGAGAACAAGGAACATGCCATGTTAATCCTCTTCAGTGGGTCATCTCAGTTATGTTCAAAAGGGCACCTCTATAGTACTCATGGGGTGAAGGGGCTGTCTTCTGAGGGATGCTTAGACAAATTGTACCTGCTTCAATTGAAACTTCTAAGAATAAGAGGTGATCAAACTCAGATGAGGCAGATACTGAGAGGAGTTGATGGGGTAGAGACTGTGAGAATGTTTTGCCCAGTAGAATAGACGAGAATGAGAGATCATAATTGGATGCAAAAGTGGTTTCTAATGCTATGTTGTGAAAAATATGGGAGGGAGTGAAGGGCCCATCAATTAGTGGAGTGGGTGTGTGGGCTACCCTCTACTCTCTGACATGTTAGCTTCCTTTTTCTCCTTTCCCACTGGTCTCCAAATCCTATCATCCCTCCCTCCACCTCCCCTCGGTTAGCGCCCAATTGCTTCCAGTGTGAAAAACCAAAGACTGAGCTCAATCCAGTTGTTCTTCTTACTGTTGATGCTTGCAGTTCTCACAATGGCCCCTCATGGATGTCTGGTAGAGGTACTAGACCATGCAGCCTCAGGTTTGTCTCATTTAAAACAGAGATGGATGGAGGTCTTTGGTGTGATGGTGTGTTGCTGAAAGAAATCAAACTCAGTGGTAACATTCAAGTCAGCTTAAGTGTCCTCACTGAGTACAATAGCCCCTGTAACAGGATTGTAATGGCTATTGTGAGGTAAAGGACCCCAAACCCTTTGTGCTGTGACTCTCGGCAGTCTTTCTCTATCCAAATATTAGTCAACTCCTCTGTTCTTCCTGCCAAAGCACTCATTTTCTGATGTTATATTCCAGCCATCAAATTTTTTGCCCGCTTGCTTAACCTGACCTTATAGTTGTTTATAAAATCAGATAAGGTGAACAGCAAAGATCTTTTCCCTAGGGTAGGGGAGTTCAAAACTAGAACACATAGGTTTAAGGTGAGTCGGAGAAAGATTTAAAAGAGACCTGAGGGGCAACGTTTTCTCACGCAGTGTGGTGCGTGTATGGAATGAGATGCCAGAGAAAGTGGTGGAAGCTGGCCCAATTACAATGTTTAAAAGTCATTTGGGCAGGTACATGAATAGGAAAGGCTAAGATGGATATGGGCCAAATGCAGACAAATGGGACTAGCTTAGTTTTGGAAGCCTACTTGTCATGGATGAGTTGGGCCAAATGGTCTGTTTCTTTGCTGTATGTCTCTATGACTCTGTCTATATCCCTCTGCAGACTTTGTGTCATCTTTATTACTTGTTTTCCACCGATTGTGTCATCGCAAATCTGATGATAATATATTCACCTTCTACCTTCAAGTTATTAATATATCTTGTGAAAACTGTTGCCCTACCACCCATCCCTGTGGCTGTCCATTAGATATAAACTACCATCCTGAAAGCATCCCCTTTATCCATCCTTCCATCTTCTAATAGGTCAGTCTTTTATTTCTTCAATTGTCTGATCATACTCTCCAGCATTGTGGGCTCTTATTAACCAGTCTTATGCGCAGTATGTTTTAAAATGTCTTTTCAAAAATCCAAATATATTACATCTACTGGTTCCCGTTTACCTATCCAGCTTGTAACCTTCTTAAAATTGTAATAATTTTGTCAGGCGTGATTTCCCCATCATGAAGCCACTGAGGCTGTAATTGATTCTATTATGTATTTCGAAATGTCCTGCTATTACATTCTTCATAATAACATCCCAATGTTAAATGTTAAGCTAACTGGTGTTTGTTTACTTCCCCATTTGTCAATCATCTGGGACTTTTTCCACTTCTAAAGAATTCTGGAAGGTTACTAAATGTTTTTTTTTGAAATCATTCATGAGATGTGTGCATCACCGAAATGGTCAGTACTTATTGCCCATGCACTGAATACATTACTCAGGCTGTTTTAGAGGCCAGTTAAGAATCAACCACACTATAGTGGGTCTGGAGTCACATGTGGGCCAGACCATATAAGGATGGCCAATCTCCCTTCTCTAACGGGACTTTACTGAACCAAATGCATTTTGACAATTGGCACTGGTTACATGGTCACAACGGAGTTTATTTTTAATTCCAAGAGTTTTGTTGAAAGGTGTGATGGTGGGACATTATTCTGTGTGCTCAGGTCTGGTGTTTTGGATTGCTGGCCAGCTGACAGTGCCACCGGATCACAGCCTCCCATTACAGCTCCTCAGTTTTTGACTTTTTTATTATTTTTACTCCCTTTCTTGATTTTTTTTCTTTTTTTTTGTTAGTTTTTTTAAAGTTTTTTTTATCTAAGCTTCTGGAGAGAGCTTGGTTGTGGAGATGATGTGGTCAGGGTCCAGAGTGGTCGGCAGCAGCTGGAGCCCGGCACGGAGTTTTGGCACTTGGCGATAAGGCGGCTGGTGAGATGGGCAGAACTCCAACAGTCAGCAGCCTCATCGAGGTCTGGAGACCTTGGTGGCTGGTGAGCCTGGGTGGGGCTCTGGCAATGAGTGACAAGATGGCATTGCAGAGGAGATCTATCCCAGCGCAGGGCAGAGAATGAGCACTCACGGGGAAAGCCCGGTGTGGAATGTCTGCAGGCCCATGGCTAAAGAAGGACTGAAATACTGAACTATTAACTTTACTTCTTCATGTTTCTACTTGTTCAAAAGATTTTGTATCTAAGATGGTGCCAAGTATGGTAACATTGTACACTTTTCATTGTACTCCTGTAACTCTGTACTTGAGTACATGTAGCAATAAAACCTAATTCTAATTCCATTTCCTTCAGAATCCTAATATACAACCTATAAGATCGAGGGACTTATCGATCATGCATCCATTAATTTCTCTAACGATTTTACTCTATTAATAATTATTGTATTTATCCTCCCTCTACTTGCCCCTTGATTTAGTATTCTGGCCTTTTTTAATTAGGTCAGTCCAATTCCCCCTTATCTATTCCCAAAGCCTGGCAAAATTTTCTTTCCCTTCAGAAGTATTCACTCACCTTCCACTTTGAAAGTTGTTCTTGAACCTGATTTCCTGCACTCCAGACCATAACTAGTTGCGGTGTTAAAATAATCCTCCCCAATTTCCTGCACTGTCCTCAGTCCGATATCCCAACCTGGGATATAGCAAGTATTTCCCCGAAGGTGTGTTATGCCTTGAAAATACACGACATACTAAACACTATTCTTGAATGATTATTCCTGACTGAGATAGAACTCTGTGAGCTGCACCCATAGGATATGGATTTCTGTTTAAATCTTGCTCCCTGTTGATTTCCTTATATCACCGTTAATCACAATTTCCTTTCTTTGCATGAGCTAGGAGAAGTTTCTTGGAGTGCTGTTGGCATGAATGTAATTCAATGGATACTGACTGACTTGGCCACAATTTTGAAAAACATGGGCACATAACATGGCTCAAGAAACATGTGATTACATTATCAACACAAATGTGTGCAAGACCTACATAATGCGCAGATGTGGATCACTGATCGAACTGTTCTCAGTTATCACAATATTGATGTCAAGCTGATCATTGTCACTTAAATGAAGGACGTTAATTCTCCAATGGGTAACTGAGGGAGAAATTTTTTTTAAACTTTCAAACAGCTGTCAGTCTTCACTTAGCAACAGCACTCTCAATTTTCTGAAGAATGGTCTAGGCCCAAAACGTCAGCTTTCCTGCTCCTCTGATGCTGCTTGGCCTGTTGTGTTCATCCAGCTCTACACCTTGTACTCTCAATTGTGAGTCAGGATGTATTACTTTTAGAAATCAAAAGAACTGCGGATGCCATAAATCAGCAACAGAAACAGAAGTTGCTGGAAAATCTCAGCAGGTCTGGCAGCATCTGTAAAGTAAAAAATCAGAGTTAACATTTCGGGTAATAATTTTTCATTGTAATACTTTTAGGTTCAGCGTCATAGGGATGTACAGCATGGAAACAGACCCTTCGATCCAACTCATCCACACCAACCAGATATCTCCTATATAAATCTAAGCCCGTTTGCCAACATTTGGCCATAACTCTCTAAACCCTTCCTATTCATATACCCATCCAGATGCCTTTTAAATGCTATAATTGTACCAGCCTCCACTACTTCCTCTGGCAGCTTATTTCATACATGCACCACCCTCAGCGTGAAAAAGTTGCCCCTTAGGTTCCTTTTAAATTTTCCTCCTCTCATCTTAAACCTATGCCATGCAGTTTTGGACTCCCCTACCCTGGGGAAAAACCTTGGCTATTCACCCTATCCGTGCCCCTCTTAACTGGAGCATTTTGTTTGCCTCATATTCCCAATGCAGCACTGAAGGAATTCCTTACTGTCAGAGCTGGGGTCTATGGACGAGACATTGTCTGATCGCTGCCCAGTTCACTGGATGTAAAAGGTCAGATGATGCAGTTATGAAAAAGAGCTGACCCTCCTGATGATGTTGTAAGGATTTGGGTAGCAAAGACATAACAACTTCAGGTCTTGCAGAGCGAGTATCTTACAGCAAACCTCTTCAGAGTTTTAGTGACAGTATCTAAGTCTGGATTTTTTAAGAAAAGTGCATTCACAGGATGAAGGCATCACTGACTAGGCCAACATTCATTGCTCATCCTAAATACCCAAAGGCAAGTGCTGTGGATATGGGGTCACATGTAGGCCAAAGAGCAAAGAAAATTACAGCACAGGAACAGGCTCTTCGGCCCTCCAAGCCTGCACCAATCGAGATCCTCTGTCTAAACCTGTCACCCATTTTCTAAGGGTCTGTATCCCTTTGCTTCCTGCCCATCCATGTACCTGTCCAGATACATCTTAAAAGACACTATTGTGTCTGCGTCTACCACCTCCGCTGGCAACTCATTCCAGGCACCCACCACCCTCTGCATAAAGAACTTTCCACGCATATCTCCCATAAACTTTCCTCCTCTCACTTTGAAACCATGACCCCTAGTGATTGAGTCCCCCACTCTGGGAAAAAGCTTCTTGCTATCCACCTTGTCTATACCCCTCATGATTTTGTAGACCTCAACCAGGTCCCCCCTCAACCTCCGTCTTTCTAATGAAAATAATTCTAATCTACTCAACCTTTCTTCATAGCTAGCGCCCTCCAGACCAGGCAACATCTGGGTAAAGATAGCAGTTTCCTTCCCTGAACAATATTAGTGAACCAGATGGGCTTTTCCTGACAATTGATTCATGACCGTCATTAGACATTTAATTCCAGAATTTGGTTGCATTCACATTGATACATCTGCCACTGTGAGATTCAAACCCAGGCCTCTGGAACATTACCTGGATCTCCTGATTAGGTGTCTAGTGATAATATGACAAAATCATTGCCTATTACATAACCACATCAGGGTTGTTGCGAGCCGTTTGCTGCCCTGTTACTTATAATTCATATACCTGTCTGCTATTATGCAGCTGAGTTGGCTGTTGCCTGGCTTACGGTGCAGACCATCGATAGCAGCATTGGTTCAGTTCCCACATTGGCTGAGGTTACCATAGCAGACTCTCCTTTTTGACCTATCCCCTTTGCGTGAGGCACGGTGACCCTCAGTTTATACAACCAGCAATATGCCAATCTCTCATGAAACATGTGACTTTACTTTTTAATTACCCACCATGCAACAGACTGCACCCTGTTAAGACAATGCCTCTTCTTATTAAGAATCATGAGTGATTTTCTTCTCGCACTTTCACCCAGTCGAGGAAAGATGGTGATGGCAGAAAATTACCTGGTGTCACTGTGAGCTTTACAATTTCCTCACTGGGGTTTTCAAGTGAGCAGAGAGTAGGAGAGCAAAACTGGATTGGATTGGATGTTGAGATGTAATCAGTGAGAGAGCATTAGAACTGGAGGAGGCCACTCATCCTTTTCAAGACAATCCTATAATTCAATGTTATCATGGCTGACCTTCAGTCTGTCACATGCCCTCCCTTTGCGTTATATCCCTTAGCCTGTGTAAAAGTCTAAAAATTGCATGTACAATATTTGCACTTACTGTACAAACCCTAGGCGGAGGTGATGGTCTAGTTCTATTATTGCTGGACTGTTATCCCAGAGACCAAGGTAATGCTCTGGGGACCTGGGTTTGAATCCTACCCCGGCAGATGGTTGAATTTGAATTCAATTTAAAAAAATATTTGGAATTAAGAGTCTGGCAATGATCATGAAACCATTGCTGGAAAAACCCGCCTGATTCATTAATGCCCTTTGGGGAAGGAAACTGCCATCCTTAGTCAGTCTGGCCTATGTGTGACTTTAGACCCACAGCAATGTGGTTGACTCTTAATGCCCTCTGGGCAATTAGGAATGGGCAATAAATGCTGACCTAGTCAGAGATGCCTGTATCTCATGAACAAACACAAAAAAAGTGAAATTTGTTATGGTTCCAGATTGGATACACCAAATAGTTAAGTTCCAGATGAGGAAGGATGAACTGCCTTCCCCTAGTTATTACAGCAAGTCCCTAGGTTAGTCATAACAAGATTAACTGGAAAAGGATTCCTTACCTGGTTACTATACTTGTTTTAAAAGGAGACAATGTAGCTGGGCAATCTTGAACCAACAAAAAATTTGTTTTTAATGGTTGCTAAGTATCAGAATAAATAGTAACACAACACACATGCAAACAGTCATAAACAAGAGATGAGCCTCTAAAGATAAAAGTGCAAAACAGATATATGGAGCAGCTTGTAAATTGTTTGTGAGCAGCTAATAAGACAATGTTGTAACTGTTGTTGGACAGCACCAGTGTGATGAGAAATGAGCAGCTTTGTGTCTCTTGATTGGTAGAAATCTGCTGTTCTGATTACTTTCAGCAGTGAGTGAATTCTAGCATTCAGTGTGAATTTTTACCTGAACTTTACCTGCACTGCGGGGGTGTTTAAATAGTATCAGAGATAATGGGAACTGCAGATGCTGGAGATTCCAAGATAATAAAATGTGAGGCTGGATGAACACAGCAGGCCAAGCAGCATCTCAGGAGCACAAAAGCTGACGTTTCGGGCCTAGACCCTTCATCAGAGAGGGGGATGGGGAGAGGGAACTGGAATAAATAGGGAGAGAGGGGGAAGCGGACCGAAGGTGGAGAGTAAAGAAGATAGGTGGAGAGAGTGTAGGTGGGGAGGTAGGGAGGGGATAGGTCAGTCCAGGGAAGACGGACAAATGGTTGCTCTCAAAGCTGTGGCCCTCACAATCCATACACTAGGGCTTTACCTGATGAAGCTTGTGTTTTCAAATAAACCTGTTGGATTACAGCCTGGCGTCGTCTGATTTTTGACCTTGTTCACCCCATACCAACACTGGCACCTCTACATCATAAATACTTTGGGTTCTGATCTGTTGCAACTGACCTGGAATTATCTGTCTTTTTCCTTATGAGAGTTGTAAATTTCTAGAACTTTTGTACAGTATAATGCTTTCTGATTTAGAATCCCTACAGTGTGGAAACAGGGCGATTCAACTCATCAAGTCCACACTGACCCACTGAAGAGCATCCCTCTCAGACCTCCCCTCTACTCAATCACTCTGTATTACCCATGGCTAACCCACCCAGCCTGCACAACCCTGCACACCACGGGGCAATTTAGCATGGCCAATCCACCTACCCTGCACATCTTTGGACTGTGGGAGGAAACTGGAGGAAACCCACACAAACATGGGGAGAATGTGCAAACTCCACACAGACCTGGTGGTGGAATTGAATCTGGGTCCCTGGAGCTGTGAGGCAGCAGTGCTAACCACTGAGCTGGCTCTGTTTTATTTTTGACTCTGCTCCCTTGCCCTAAATGCCCCAACATGTGCAAATAGTTTAGAAGCAAAAGGAGAGCTCATTGACCTGACAGGTCAACTCTGCTTCAGCTCACAGATGCTGCCTGACCTCCTGTGCACTTCCAACATTTTCTATCCTTGTACAGAGAACAGATTCTCCCTGTTTACTTTATCTTGCAATCTTTGATCACATCACCTCTTAAATTCTTAGTTATAGGGTACACAATCCCAGTGTGCTGATAATCTTGTCAAGGGAACTCATCCGAAGTTGGGGTTGTCGCTAGAGCTCCTGAGGGTAATCATTAATTTGAAGGGACTCCTCTAACCTTGTAATTTTTAATTTATACGCTGAGCAACACAGTGAGGTTCAGCAACTCCAGCAACTGTAAGCTATTTACACCAAGCAGCGGAAATTGATGGAGGAAGAACATGAACATGGGAAGTTAAAATTAATCAGGGTTTTTGACATGGAACCAATTCTTTTGAATGGTTAATCACAGGGAATCTATCATCCTGGGGTTTGTTTTGAGGAAGAAGACCTCTACCCTTTGTTTTGTGAATGAGTTCATTTTAATGGTGCCTGTAATCACTTCCCCCCTTCCCTTAGACAACTTATTCACTCACCAGGAAAAAAATGTTTCCCAACCCTGATGATTTATAGGTCTCGATGGTTCCATGAGAAACTTAAGGCACTTTCACGCAAAGAGGGAAATTGTACATAGGTAGGACCGAATGACTGTCAATTCAGTTACAGTGTGGGAAACGCAGCAGCCAAGTTGTGCACAGCAAGATCCCACAAACAGTAATGCATTGGTAACCTGATAATCGACTTGTCATAGTGGTTAACGGCATGGAAACGTGTCCTTCAGCACAACTCGTCCATGCCACCCAGTTTTCACACTTAAACTAGTCCCATTTGCCTGTATTTGGTCCATTTCTACTGTCGCGATAATAGAATGAAACAAAGAACTGTGGACCACTGCCACTTGTGCTTACCTGGGGGTGAATGGGATCAAAGGTTATGGGGGGGGAGAACAGAATTAGGCTATTGAGTTTGACAGTTAGCCACGATCTTAATGAATTGTAGAGCAAGCTTAAAGGGCTGAATGACCTCCTCCTGCTTCTGTCTTCAATGTTTCTATGTATTTCAAACAGACAAAAACAGAAATTGCTGGAGAAATTCAGCATGTCTGGAAACATCTGTGGAAAAAAAAATACAGTTAATATTTCAAGTCCCAGTGACCTTTCTTCAGATAATTGGGTCCAGGGCACATCCCTGAGGAACTCCTGCAGAGATGTAGAGATGACTGATCTGGAACAACCACAACCATTTTCCTCTGTGGCAGCTCTGACTCTAAAGAGCAGAGAGCTTTATCCCAATTCCAACTGACTCCAGTTTTGCTAGGGCTTGTTGATGCCACATTTGTTCGAATGCATGTTGAGGGCTATCACTCTCACCTCACCTCTGGAATTCAGCCCTTTTGACCGTGTTTGAACCAAGGCTGTAGTGAGGTCAGGAGCCGAGTGGCCCTGGCGGAACCCAGACTGGGCGTCACTGAGCAGGTTATTGCTGAGTGGGTGCTGCTTGATAGCACTGTCACTGACACCTTCCATCACTTTACTGATGATCAAGAAGAGACTGATGGGGCACTAAATGGCTGGGTTGGATTTGCCCTGCTTTTTATATACAGGACATAGCTGGGTAATTGACTGAATTGTCAGTTGATGCTAGTGTTGTAACTGCACTGGAAGAGCTTGACTAGGGTTGAGACAAGATCTGGAGCGCTAGTCTTCAGTACTATTGCCAGAATATTTCCAGGGCCTATTGCCTTTGCAGTGTCTAATGCCTCTAGCCATTTCTTGAAGTCACATGGAGTGAATCGAAGATTGGTATCTGTAATGCTGGGGACCACTGGAGGAGGCCAAGGTGTGTCAGCCACTCAGCATTTTTGGAAATACCTGAAATTGATCACTGAGCTGGAAGGTTAGTTTTCAGACGTTTCGTCACCATTCTAGGTAACATCATCAGTGAGCCTCCGATGAAGCGCTGGTGTTATGTCCCGCTTTCTATTTATAAATAGGGCTCCGTGATTGGGGCTGTTAACCTGGCCCAATCAGGGAACTTACATTCTATGAAGGCCACGTGGCTGACGTTGTCACAATCACAACAATATCTCAGCTTTGTCTTTTGCACTTGTTGCTGTTAGCTGTTGATGCTGTTCTGCCTGTGAGTGTCATTCCTTTGTCATTTCACTTTGCTGTATAGCTATTGTTGTTCGCTTCCTTTTATCGGACTGCTGTGGATTCTGGGTAAATTGGTCAACATGTGTTCTGTGTACATGGTGTAATCACCTCTTCTTGACTGTTGAAGAACAGTTGATTGAGTTGATTGTATGTAACTGTGGTTGTGCTGCAATATGTTATTGTTCACCTACATTGCATACAGTTGAACTAACAAGTGTTCAATGCAGTCTCAAACTGCTGCTTGGACTGGCTTTTGTTGCAAGTGTTGAATGTTTGTACTCTGACTGGTTCTCTGATACTCAGTCCTGGCAATTGTTTAGCCGTCTTTTCTAAATGGCACTTGGCTTTCTGCTGTTTCACCTTGATGCTGCCACTCACACCTGTCACCATTTCTGGTTTCAGTAGGTTTTTTACAACTGAGGCAGTGGGTTGTATGCAGTACAACATTAGCCTTTCTAATGGGCCGCTTTCCATGTCTTCATTAAGTGTGTGGTTTCACATATACATTGCCTTATATTTAACTGTGTGGGATTTGCGCAATCACTTTTTGCTTCCTTTGATGATATTCAGTGCCACGTACGCCTTTCCATTTGACTGCAGATAGTGTGCAATCTCATCACTGAGATTGCTTATTATCTACACACTGTCTACTATATTTGAGAGATAGCACTTGGAGCTGTCAGCTCTGATTAACTTTCTCCATAGGAAATTAGAAGCATTCTCTTTAATCTTTCCCCTCCTGAAAACTTTTGGTTTGGTTGCTGAGTATTGAGCCCAACAGTGGGGCTACTTATCAAAGTGAGCAGATGTGGAACAGCAGCTTGTGTTTTTGGCTCTGAAGCAGAATGTGAGGAAGTTCAAATCTCTTGCCCGTAGAGTGAATGGAATGTCTTAGATTAGCACAGTGTAGTACTGAGGGTAAACTGCACTGTCAAATTTCAGGCTGAATTAGAATCATAGAGTCCCTACAGTATGGAAGCAAGCCATTCAACTGTCTGAAGAGCATGCCATCCAGATCCACCCTATCCCTGTGGCTCTACATTTCCCATGGCTAATCCACCTAGCCTGCATATATATGGGCACTATGGGGCAACTTCCCATGGCTAATCCGCTTGGCCAGCACATCTTTGGACTGTGGGAGGAAACTGGAGCACCTGGGGGAATGCCATGCAGACACGGGGAAAACATGCAAACATGCAAAACTTCTGAGAAAGGGTCTAGGCCCAAACATCAGCCTTCCTGCTCCCCTGATGCTGCTTGGCCTGCTGTGTTCATCCAGCTCTACACCTTGTTATCGCAAACTCCACACAGAAAGTCGCCTGAGGGTGGAATTAAACCCGAGTCCTGAGGCGGTGTGTTAACCACTGAGCCACCATGCAATACATGAGGCTAGTTGTCTCTCCAGTAACTGCACAAATGACAACATCAGAACATAGACAAATTTGTACCTTTCAGTTTGTGACTCTATGTATTTTACCCCGTGTCTCCAAGAGGAATGGGTGAGAGGCACTTCTAACAATTAACATCTGTCATCTTGTTTGCCTATTCTACATCATATACTACATTACACATCAATACGTGCAATAAGTAGCACATCTGCCTGGGAGCCTGAGTTTGAATCCCCCTCCAGGATGCGTTAGCTGTGGAAAATGTGTTCATAACTTGGTCAAACACATTGTTATCCAGCAGGAAATCACCCCAATATGATGTGGGCAGGCTGTGGAATGGCAGATGCTTCAGGTCAGACGTGAGCAGGGAGTGTGAGAGTGTTTCCTCAAGTGACAGTGTTTGGCACCATAGCGTCACAGAATCATAGAGCTCAGAAACAAATTCTTCAGTCCAATTCATCCACGTTGGCCAGATAGCCCAATCTGACCTGGTCCTACTTGCCAGCATTTGGTCCATATCCTTCTAAACCTTTCCTATTCATGCATCCATCAAGGTGTCTTTTAAATGTTGTGATTGTACCAGCCTCCACCATTTCATCTGGCAGCTCATTCTATGCATGCAACATTCTCTGATCCTTTGTGTGAAAAGATAACGGCCAGTTCCAGGAAGATCTAGACAGGCTGCATCATGCACACACAAGCAGACAATTAAAGTGTTTCCATTTGTTCAGAGCCTTGCATAACTTTAGCACCTTCTTAACAGAAAATGATGCATTTTCTGCAAAGCTGAAGGTGTTGATTTGGTGCGGGATTACTAAAGTATAGGGAGTGGTGGGCTGCATTAAAAAGCTGAGATGCTAAATCAGGGAAGTTATGGTAAACCTGTCAAAGACATGTATGGTGGCTAAATGGTTAGCATCAGTACCTCACAGCACCAGGGAGCCAAGTTCAATTCCAGCCTTGGGCAATTGTCTGTGTGGAGTTTGAATGTTCTCCCTGCATCTGTGTGGGTTTCCTTTGGGTGCTCTGGTTTCCTCCCACAACCCAACGATGTGCAGGTTAGGTGGATTGACTAGGGGAAGGTGCCCACAGTTCCACACATGTGCAGGCTAGCTAGATTTGCAATGGGAAATGCAGGGTTGTCAGGAAGTGCATCTGGATGGGATGCTCTTTGGAGGGATGGTGTGGACTCGATGGGCCAAATGGCCTGTTTCCACACTGTAAGGATTCTGTGGGTTCAGCCTCAACTGGAGCATTGTGTTTGATTTTGAGCTGAAGGTGATAAAGTTTCAGAGAAGATGCCAATGAGTCAGCTGCTTATTTGTAAACGAGGGAAGCTTTGCCTTTAGAGGCTATTGTAGCACAGTGATAGTGTCTCTACTTCTGAGTTAAGAGGTTCAGGTTCAAGATCCACCTGGTCTAGAGATGTATAATAACATTTCTGAAAAAAATTGGTCGGGAAAATATGTGAGAAAAAGAGCAACTTGGGATGTCCTACCCAGAACTGAAATGGTGTTTCATAAAAGTGTTCATGGTAATGAGAGGGGAGGTACAGAGAATTTCACGCCATTGGAAAAAAACCCTGAATGGCACAGATTCCAAGGTGATTGGCAACTGTAACACAAAGAAAGATTATTCTGTGCAGCGAGTCATTGAGGTCTGCAATTTTGTGAAGGAAGGTTGCACTGCAGCTTTCCAAAGAGAATTAGGAAAGCGCATGAAGAGGAAATAAAATGCAGGGTTAATGATGTGAGTTTGCCTCCTGGCAGGTGTTTTACCAAATGTACCAATGCTTTGTTATCTTCTGTAACATCGAAAATTGGATGTGGTGCAATGGTATTGAAGTATCCAACAGATGGTTATTACAGCTAACTTTGATACACAAACGTTACATTGCTTAGATACCTAAGTGTCTTGGCCAACATTAAGTTACAACGAGCAGCATGCTTCCAGTAGCATGTCATGCTTCAAGTGACCCATAAAATGATAATGTGTGGAAACAGAAGTAGGCCACTTAGCCCACTGAGTCTGCCCCAACATTCAATATACATGCACATTTCAGACCATCATGGAAGCCAAGCTCCCATCCATGGACTCCATTTATATTTCTCGCTGCCGCAGACAAGCTGCCAACATTATCAAAGGCCCCTCCCAGCCTGGTAATCCTCTTCTATAATCTTTTCCATCAGGCAGAAGATATAGAAGCTTGAACACATCCACTAACAGTTTCATGCACCAACCTTGCTGTTATTAGGCTGAAGAATGGGCTCTCTAACTTCAGTTCATGTTGATCTTGCTTTGTGTGCCTCCTGTAACCTGTATGCCTTGTTCTGTCTAAGCATCCCATGATCTGTATGTCCTTTGTTTGTGATGATCTGCCTGTACTGCTCACAAAATAAAACTTTTCACTGTACTTAGTTACATGTGACTACAATAAATCAAATCAAAAAACCAAATCAATGGCTGATCTGACATTCCTGAACTCCACTTTCCTGCCTTTTCCCTATTGATTCCCTTGTTGCTTAAAAATGTATCTTAGCCGTGAACATACTTAAGAACCCAACCTTAAACAGCCTTTGGCAGTAAAGAATTCCACAGATTCACAGCTCCCTGAGAGAAGACATTTCTCCTCATCTCTGTCTTGGGTGGGTAACTCAATACACTGAAATTATGCCCTCTGGTCCTAGCCTTTCCACAGATAGAGTCTGTGATGTTCGTACCTTCAGACCATGGGATGTGATGGAGTAACAAAATCATGAACATGTCTTTGAAATGGCTGACCCATTGACTGTGATGACTGCTAGTTATCATTCTATTGTTTTATAAAAGACACAGCAGACATGTGAAGGCAGAAGACAAGCTACCTACTAGCCTCATCCCCACCTCTTTGACCTGTCTGTCTTCCCTTAACTGACCAAACCCTCTCCCAACTCCCTACCTACACTCAGACTTACTGGCTCCATCCCCACCTCCTTGACCTGTCCATCTTCCCTCAACTGACAAACCCTTCTCCCAACTCCCCATTGACACTCACCTTTACTGGCTCCATCGCAGCCTCCTTGACCTGTCCATCTCCTCTCCACCTGTCTGCTCCTCTATCCATCTTCCATCATCGCCTCCCCCTCTCCCTCTATTTATTTCAGAGATGCCTTCCTCTCGCCCATTTCTGAAGAAGGTTCCAGAATGGAAACGTCAGCTTTTCTGCTCCTCTGATGCTGCCTGGTCTGCTGTCATCTAGCTCTACACCTTGTTATCTCAGGCTCTAGCATCGACAATTCCTACTATCTCTGAGTTCCAGCTGCCTTTTGTTCTTGTGAGAAAAGTGTCTCTCAGAAAGTCAACCGAATGCTCCTTACAGAAATTGACTGGCAGTGTTGGATAGATCACTGTTCTTCAGGATTACATGTGTGGTGAGGGTGAGAGTAAAAAGCAATAGGATTGTACAAGCTCCCTCGGCAGCCTGCCCTTGGTTCCAAAGGGAATAGTGGATTAAATAAACTCATTCAAACTCATTAATGCCTGGAAAGGTATCAGCACAAAGGATGAAAGCATTCCTGCTCTGGAAAGTCCTACTCTCTGGAATGTGATTCTGACCTGCCACTGTACTACTGCCAGGTAATTACCACTTTCTGTTAAACTGTCACATAAGTTTGGAGGAATGTTGAAAGAAAGGAATTTGCTGGAGCACTGGGGCAGAGAAAGGGGCTGAGTCCGAGCTCACGTCTTACACTTTCTCACTGGGATTCATAGAGTCACAGAGTCAGACAGCATAGAAACAGACCCCTTGGTCCAACTCATCCATGTCGACCCTTGTTCCCAATCTAAACTAGCCCCACTTCCTTACTCTTGGCTCATATCCCTTTAAACTTTTCTCTTTCATGTACTTATCCAAATTTCTTTTAAATGCTGTGACTGTATGCAGATCCATCACTTTCTCTGGCAGTTCATTCCACACACAAATCACTCTCTGCGTAAAAAAGTTGCCCTTCATGTCATTTTTAAGAATTTCCCCTCTTGCCTTAAAAATATGTCGCCTCATTTTGAACTCTCCCACCCGAGGGAAAAGGATTTTGCTATTCACCTCAGGATTTCATAATTTCAATAAGGTCACCCCTCAACCTCCTGCGCTCCAGTGAAAACAGTCCCAGCCTTTCCAGCCCATGTTTATAACACAAACCCTCCATTCTCAGCAACATCCTGGTAAATCTTTTTCGAACCCGCTCCAATTTAACATCCTTCTGGGTGACCAGAACCATGCACTGTCCTCCAGAAGAGGCCTCACTAATATCCTTAACAACCTCAACATGATGTCCCAACTCTTATTCTTAAAGGTCTGAGCACTGAAGGCAAGTGCGTTACGTACCTTTTTAACCAACCTGAGACAAATTTCAAAGAATTGTGTATCTGAACCCTTAGGCCTCTCTGTTCTACAACACCATCCAGGGCCCTATCATTAATTGGATAAATCCTACCCTTGAATATTTTACCAAAATGCAATACCTTTACATTTATTCAAATTAAACTCCATCTGCCAATCCTCACCCCTTGAACCAATTGATCTAGATCACTTTTGTAATCTTAGATAACCTTCTCCACTGTCCACTATATCACCAATTTTGGTGTCATCCACAAACTTACAAACCACATCTCCTATATTCTCATGCTAATTTTTTTATATAAATGACAAGCAACTGTGGACCCAGTATCGATCCCTGAGGAACACCACTGGTCACAGGCCTCCAGTCTGAAAAATGAGCTTCCACCACCGCCCTCTGTCTCCTACCATCAAACCAATAATGTATCCAATTAGCAAGTTCTCCCTGAATCCCACTTGATCTGACTTTGTTAATAAGTCTACCATGCAGATCTTTGTCAAAGGCTTTACTAGAGTCCATGTAAACAATTTCTACTGCTCTGTCCTCATCAATCTTTTTGGTTATGTGCTAAAAAACTCAATCAAGTTTATGAGGCACGATTTTCCTCACACAAACCTGTGCCGATGATCACTAATAGGTCTCCAAATCCCTTTCCAAATGCATGTAAATCCTACCTACAGTTTCTAGGCTTCTCCTTACAACCTTTCCTAAATAAAGCTGTGGTTTTCTCTTAGACCAAACAGCACAAAATGAGTAGGTGAATACATTTTGATATTTGAGCTTCTGCTTACGCTCTTCACTGCCTCCACAATGATTTCTCAAGCATCCAGAGTAGTCCAAGTATTTCATTGATAAAGCTTTGCTTTATTGATGCTGTATTGACACCCTCACTGAGAGATATATTGTGGGTGATTTTGGAGTATATCCCACATCCTGAATAGCAGCAAGGGAGAAAACGATATCCCTCACAATTTGCTTTGGCTGACAAGTCAGAGGCAGATTACTGAAGAGCCAATTTTTACTGGGAAAAGTAATGAGCAGTAAAGAGACAACACTTCTTTGTCAAACAGCACTGGTGAAGGCACAGAAACATAGACCAAACAAACTAATGTTTGCTTCTGGGAACTGGCCTGGAAAGATAATTGCAGGTTCATTACTAGTCCAAGAACATTACAGACTTTCTGGCACCTGTGATATGTCCTGCTCAGGGACTGGCATGACTCCATATGCATTTTTTGCACTTTGCTGCCTCAGGCAGAACTGAAGAAGTTCCGTAGTGCATCTGTCTTCCTTTTAGATGATGTGGAAATGCTGGCGTTGGACTGGAATGGACAAGGTCAGAAGCCATATGACTCTAAGTTATAGTCCAAAAGATTTATTTGTAAACACAAGCTTTCTAAGCACCGCTTGTTCATCAGGTAGAGCGAAGAGAGCACACGGGCACAGAATCTATAGGCAGAGAGATCAAAAGACCGTACAAATGGTGTGAGTGGAGTGTCGAATAATAAGTCTCTGCAGGTGATCAAGAGTGAGTAAAGTGACAACAACTAAATAACAAGCGATGGGATGAACAATAATCCGATTAAATGAGGCACAGACATAATTGCAAAAAAAAAGAGGTGGAGCTGGAGACAAACCAAATGGCTGGAATAACGTGATAGGTATAAGAGTCACATGCCAAGCTTCTAACCAAATTAACAAGCAATCCTAAACTGTACAAACTAATTAAGGTCGACAGATCGTAACAATTTATCAAAGTGATGGTGTCAAAACAGGGCAGTGAGGAATATTTTACAGATACAGAGCAGTGTGTGGGGTCAAAAGTAATACAACATGAGCTGAGGCCATCTTCATGGGTATGGGACTTATCTATCAGTTTCTGCTCAGCGACTCTGCGTTGTCATGTATCTCAGAGGCAGTCTTGGGGGATGCTTACCCAAAGATCAGAGGCTGAATGCCCTTGACCACTGAGCTGTTTCCCGTCTGGGAGGGAGCATTCCTGACCGGCGATTGTTGCACAGTGTCCATTCATCTGTTGTCATAGCGTCTGCATAGCGTCACCAATCTAACTGCAGCCTGTAAGATAGGCAACATTGGCCAAATCACATGAGTATCAGCCACGTATGTGGTGGGTGGTGTTCGCATGTGTGATGATAGGATCCAGTTTGTGATCTCAAGCAAACCTGTTGGAACAGAACCTGGATCGTGTGACTTCTGGCCTTGCCCTTAGATAACAGCCTTCAGGATCAGTTATTAGTAAATTAGAAAAGTTAGAGGTGAATTGACTGAAACTTATCAAATGTTGAGAGGTCTTTCCAGGGTGGATGTAAACAGAATGTTTCCTGTTATGGGGTGATTCAGAACTAGGGTTGTGGGGAATGCCATTTATAAGTCATAATCTTCCGCTTAACACAAGTGGTTCAGCATTTTTTTTTCTCTCTCAGAGGGTGATCAGACTTTGGAGATCTCTTCCTGAATAGATGTCGGAAACAGAGTTTTTGAATATTTTTAAGGCAGCGGTTGAATGGATTCTTGTTAAACAGAGGGCTGAAAGGCACTGGTCAATAGGAATGTGGATTTGAGGTTATATTGTGATCAGCCATGATCTTACTGAATGGCATAGCAGGCTCAAGGGGCTGAATGGACTATTCCTGCGCCTGGTTCACACGTTTGTATATTCATATTTGACCCTGAAGCCTGCAGTCTACAGAATATTAACTTTTTATTCCTTATGGGATGTGGGAACCATTGTTAAGATCTGCATTTGTTGCCTAACCATTAAACAGTGGCCTCTAGTTCTGGATTCTCCTACAAGAGACAACATCCTTTTCGTTTGAAGCTCTCATCCTGAATAGGTACTGTCACACACACTGTCACACACATTGTCACACAAGCTGTCACACATACTGTCACACACTGTCTCACACACTGTCACATGCACTGTCACACACACACTGTCACACATACTGTGGCACATATGTCACACACTGTCTCATACACACTGACACACACTGTTGCACACACTGTCAGACATACTGTCACACACAAGCACACTGTCACACACTGTTACACACTGACTCACACATACACTGACGTGCACAGTCACTGTCACACAAACTGTCACACACGCACCGTCACAGATAACTGTTAGAGCAACTGTGTCACACATACACTGTCACACATACACCATCTCACACACACACTGTCACAAACACTGTCACATATTTTGTCAGATGCACTGTCTCACACACACACACACACACACACACACACACACACACACACACACACACAAACAGTCACACAAACTGTCACACATGCACTGTCACACACCTGCACCGTCATACATGCACTGTCACACATGCGCTGTCAAATGCACGCACTGAAACACACGCACTGTCACACACACTATCACATACACTGTCAGCCACACTGTCACAGGTACTATTAGATATGCATTGTCACACACACACTGTCACATACACTGTTACACACACACTCACACACACTGCCACATACACTGCCACACACGCACTGTCACACACGCACTGTCACACACACACTGCCACACACACACTGTCATACAGACTATCACACATACACTGTCACACACACACTGTCACACACACACAGTCACACACACACTGTCGTACAGACTATCATACGCACTGTCACACACACTGTCACACACACACAGTCACACACGCGCTGTCATACAGACTATCACATACACTGTCACGCACGCACTGTCGCACACACGCTGTCACACACACGTGCACACACACACACACACTGTCATGCAATCACTGTCACACACACACACATTGTCACACACACACTGTCACGCACACACTGTTGCACACACGCTGTCACACACACACTGTCACACACAAGCTGCCATGCATGCACTGTCACACACACTATCACATACACTGTCAGACACACTGTCACAGGTAGTGTTAGATATGCATTGTCACGCACACACTGTTACACACACACTGTCTCACACACACAATGTTACATACACACACTGTCTCACACACACACACTGTCTCACACAAACACACACACACACACACACACACACACACACACACACACACACACACAGTCACACACACACACACACAGAGTCACACACATACACTGTCACACATACTGTCACACACACACTGTCATATCGAGCCCTTCACATCAATGACCTCCAGTGTAATCTACATTTCTTGAAAGAGAACCGACGTGAATCCTGGGGAATTCTGAAAATGAAAACTCTACTTTGGTCATTTCTTTCTCTCTCAGTTTCCCACCTGATCGTTCCTTTGCAGTGAAGCATTGAACAATCCCTTGCTCTCCTTATTTTGTGCAGTTGACAGCAAGAGCCAAGTATTATGAACACAAGCCCTCCCCCGCCTCATGTAGCATTCAATGGCTTTCTTTGCTTTTACATGGCGAGCCAAACAACTTGCAAATTAAAGGCATTCTTGCAGTAAAAACTAACAGCATTTCACTCCTTATAGCACTTTCCCAGGCCCCTGTCTATGGCAAGGTAATTTATTTAGAGGAAAAAGACCAGCTATAACGCAGGGGGGTAGGAGCTCTCCAATGTGACCTTGCCTTTCACAACCCAGACGTTTTAACTCATTCAATATTTTGCTTTAAAACAGCACAGTGGTTATTCATTAGCAGCTCTGTGAGATGCCAGCAGTCCCTAGGTTTTTTTTGAATGAAAGTTAATTTAGGCGACCAACTCCCTTTCCAATGTATTTTGAATAAATTAAAATGCCACACAAAAAAATTAATGAAGAATGGAATGTTTTGTTCCACATTCTCCTCTCGTTCTTGGAGCCTCCTGTGTTCCCACAATTTTTCACTCTGCATTCACTCGTAACTTCAAAACTTAAAAGGAGGCACTCACACTGAATAGCCAATGTTTTAGCATAAATTGGATGTTGCAAGTTTACTTTCTATGTTCAAGCATTCAAAGGGGACTGTGCCCCTCCCAACACATTGATTTCAAAATTGCCCCATCCTCACTCGGATGTAACAAACCTCTTTGCATATTTACAGTCATAGAGATGTACAGCACAGAAACTGACCCTTCAGTTCATACCGACCAGATATCCTAAATTAATCCAGTCCCATTTGCCAGCACTTGGCCCACATCCCTCTAAACCTTTCCCAACAAAATACCCATCCAACTTCCTTTTAAATGCTGTAATTGTACCAGCCTCCACCACTTCCTCTGGCAGCTCATTCCATACACACAGCACCCTCTGAGTGAAAAAGTTGTCCATTAGATCCCTTTTAAATCTTTCCTCTCTCACCTTAAACCTATGCCCTCTAGTTTCGGAATTCCCCCACCTTAGGGAAAAGCCCTTTGCTATTTACTTTATCTATGCCTCTCATGATTTTATAAAGCTATAAATGGTCACCCCCTCAGCCTTCAAAGTTGTTCTGAATCAATTGGTTCCTTATGACATGATTTTGTCTTGCACCCTCATCTCTGTTTAACATTCAATCGCCCCTGCGCTTCACGTTTTCACAGAATTTTGTTCGTTCCGTATTATAATTGTCAAAGTGCTCACTGATGTCTCCCTTTTACAATGTCAGGTGACCGAGATGTCCATAAAATGTGATTGACAAGCATTGGGTGGATTCACAGCCAGTGTTTAATGGAACATAGGGAAGGATGCTGGCACAGTTGGGCAGCACGGTGGCTCAGCGGTTAGCACTGCTGCCTTACAGTGCCAGGGGCTCGTGCTCAGTTCCACCCTCGGGTGACTGCCTGTGTTTAGTTTGTACAGTGGCTCAATGGTTAGCACTGCTGTTGATTCCAGAATTGAGAGGGATGGTCTATAAACAGAGCGTGAGTTTGCAGGGATTATATTCATTGGAATTTAAAAGAATGAAGGGGGATCTTATGGAAACATATAAAATTATGAAAGGAATAGATAAAATAGAAGCAGGGAAGTTGTTTCCATGGGCAGGTGAAATTAGAATGGGTCATAGCCTCAAAATAAGGGGGAGCAGATTTAGGGCTGAGTTAAGGAGGAACGTCTTCACCCAAAGGGTTGTGAATCTGTGGAATTCCCTGCCCAGTGAAGCAGTTGAGTTAGGTTGGTGTCACTGGGAGCTGAGTGGGGTGTCAGTGCAGATTCGATGGGATGAATGGTCTCTTTCTGCACTGTAAGGATTCTACAAACTCTTCAGCAGAAGGTCTTAGTAAAGGTTTATTATATAGTATTCAACAGTTGATTGCAAAACCTCTGAGGTAAACGGTGCTCTCTGGTGAGACAATAGGTTCAACTTAAGAGTAAGTGCACGCTATGATTAGCTAGACTAATTTGGCACCAAAACAACTTGAACCAAGCACTGCAACGCACATTGGTTAGCTCATTGTAGGACCAGTCTTTCTACAATTTGTTAAGGATTTATTTATTATCTTATTCACTCACGGGATGTGGGCATTTAGCATTTACTGCATGTTCCCAGTTGTTCTTGCGAAGGTGGTGGTGAGCTGCCTTTTTGAATCCATGTGCTGTATGTCATCAGGGAAGGTGTTTGTTGTGAGTGAATTTTATCTTGCATTGGCATTTGACCCTTTCAGTTATTAAGTGATTTATGTAACATCTTGTCCCGCGCTGTATTTTTCTCTGGTTATTAAATTCTTTATACAATTGTTTCAAATAAGTAAAGCCAATTGATCATGAGTCCTGAGCCTCTGACTTTAAAAATGGTTGATGACTGAGTTACGTTGACAGTTTCCAGCTCGAAGACAAAATGTTCTGATACAGTTGGTTGCTACACTGGGAATTTAAGGCACCTTTGATGTTGTAAATGCTCAATTTCAGAGAACGTTGAAGATTTATTTGAGTTCCACGACCTTTTGTTCCTCAAATTATGTAAGAGGCGTTTGCGGTGTTTCTGAAGGAATTAACTCCTTCTAAGGTCGATCACGTGATATTTTATTCCCATTTTTGCCTGTACCCAACATTTTATCAGGTTCAATGATAGACAGCAAGTTGTGTTGTTCTGGTACTGCTCCAGCTGCATTAAGAGTCTACTTATCACCAATTTGCCGTGTCCAGGAGGTCAGATGTTCAGATTCTGCACTGCTGCAAGGCAATTAAATAATTCAAAGATACCTGTGAAGAGAGTCAGGCAGCATTCAGAATGACTGTTTGATGAAGATATGATGTGGAGGTGCTGGTATAGGACTGGGGTGGACAACGTCAGAAGTAACACAATACCCGGGTTGCAGTCCGACAGATTTATTTGAAATCACAAGCTTTCAGAACGCTGCCCCTTCATCAGGTGGAGTGTGACTGGTGTCTTGTGGCTTCTGAACTTAGATTAGATATGACCAAATCTAGCTGGAAGTCAAAACCTGGTATTATTTATATCAAAATTAAAATTACTGTAATTAATAGTATTTCAGATACAAACTTCTTCAGTATTGATTGATATCATCATTGTAAGATAAATCCTGAGCTCTCTGATTGATCTGCTCCCACCATCTCGGAAGATATGATGGCTTTAAGAGATGTATTTTGTCCTTTTTTTAAATAAAGAGATGTTGAGACAGAGTTGTCCAAGCAGCCTGATCAAAGGCAATACGATAAACAGCTTGTGAGGCCATGGGTGTTTTGTTTAAGTTGGAACAATAGAAGCAGCCTGAAGGGGTTGAATCAAGCTCCCACAGAACCAGGATTTTTAGTTTTAGCTTTCTACTGTTGCTGGGGGTCTTGAAGCTGGATGTGGAAGCCCTTATTCTTCTCTCTGTAACTGTGAAAAGCTGGAGTTCTCGTCCTGATGCTGGGATTGCTAAATTTGCCTTTGCCAAGGATGTGTTTATTTGATGTTACTAGATTGGACTAGTTAGTGTTTAGTAGTTAAATGATCTATTATTCTGTTAAGTCTTCCAACAGGGCTGTTATTCCAATTTCTCCTTGGTTGTATTTTAACTATAGCGTGTGAATAAAGTGTGTTTTGTTTCAAGACTGGTAATTAGACCAACAGAATTGCATTTGGAATGCAACACTTGGCATTAGCCTTTTTAAAAAAATGAAAATTTAGGGTCTAAGCTATCTTCTGAATATATTTTGAGGGATTTTGGTCTGGTCCATAACAAACTGGGGGCTCCCGTCAGGATTAAAATCTCTAACTCCAGATTGGGTTTAGGATTATTGGTCTCAAAGTGATGGGTGTTGATGTTCTCTTTTCAAATGTTGAATATGGGCTTGGTCTAAACAGTGCCTTGTGTAATAGTGGCTGTTTCAGTCACTAAGAGTTTCCTGGGGATGGAAGAAGTCACTTTGGTAATTTGACTGAAAGTGAACAAGGAAAGGTTTTTGGAATTGGCAGACAGGCTAGAGTTGGGGGTGCGTTTGTCTGCGCGAGAAACAGGAGGTACTTGCAGCAGTAGCTTGACATTTACAATCACGAGAAACACCATCAGAATCTGTGGAAATGGCTCAAATTCAACCCTAAATGAAGCAGTTTAGATATGAAAAGAAAATGAAACAGTTTGAATTATGATGAAAAGCAGAAGAAACAGAAAAGGAAGGCCCAAGCAAAAGAAAGTGAGAGATGAAATGGAGAAAGAGAGAGCTTTTAAACTTCAAAAGCTTGAACTGAAAACTCAAAGTCAGCTCAAAGCCAGCTTAAAATGGCAGGGGTAGAGGCGAAAAGTAGGAGTAGTGATGAGGACAGTGAGGGAGTGCAATCCCATCATAGCCAAAGGCCTGATGGGAATCTGTTTAAGTATGCCCAAGTGTTGCCAACGTTTGACCAGGGAGCTGTAGACGCATTTTCCATTTCATTTGCGAAAGTGGCTAAATAAATGAACTGGCCAGCGACCATGTGGGCATTGTTGATCCAAACAGAGTTGGTAGGTAGAGCTAGTGAGGTATTTGTATCACCAGCAGAGAGGGTATCTAGGGAATTTAATGAGATGAAAATTGTCACCTTGAATTAGCTAGTCCCAGAAGCCGACAGACAATGTCTCAAGAATCTAAGGAGGGACCCTGGTCAAACATTCATAGAGTTTAAAAGGATCAAACAAAGTAATTTTGACAGGTGGATAGGGCATTGAAAATAGATCAAACATCTGATGCTCACAGAAAGACAGTTATTTTGGAATTCAAAAATTCAAGTTCCTAGGGTAGTGAGAACTCATGTGGAAGAGCAGAGAGTTAAAACTGCAAGATTAGCAGCTGAAATGCCTGATGATTATGAGTTGGTTCATAATTCGAAGTTTGGCTTCCAACATCAATTTCAATCTGTGAGGGACAGAAATTGGGAAAAAGAGAAATCCTCATGTG
The DNA here is from genome assembly GCF_030684315.1 of Stegostoma tigrinum. Classification (NCBI taxonomy): domain Eukaryota; kingdom Metazoa; phylum Chordata; class Chondrichthyes; order Orectolobiformes; family Stegostomatidae; genus Stegostoma; species Stegostoma tigrinum. The sequence goes on from NC_081364.1 coordinate 10,553,209, forward strand.
ATAAGAGGAAAGGGGCCAAAAACAGAAGTTGCTGGAAAAGCTCAGCAGGTCTGGCAGCACCTGTGAAGAAAAAAATCAGAGTTAATGTTTTGGGTCCTGTTCTGAGGAAGGGTCACTGGACCCTGAAACGTTAACTCTGAATTTTTTCTTCACAGATGCTGCCAGACCTGCTGAGCTTTTCCAGCAACTTCTATTTTTGTTCCTGATTTACAGCATCCGCAGTTCTTTTGGTTTGTAAGAGGAAAGGAGATCTCATCGAAGATAGTCGGGGTACATAATAAGAACCTCAGGTGTTTTCACTGAAATAAAGTAGGTCACAGAAACTCACAGCATTGGTAGTTTAGGAAAAGTACCGGGAAGGTGGATGTGGGAAAACAGGAAAAGCCAGGGAGTTTTGTTGTAGTGGTAAAGGAAAGCACAGTAGAGGCTAAAAAGCTGCAAAAGAATGTATATTGTTATCTTGGATTCTCCAGCATCTGCAGTTCCCATTATCACTAAAAGAATGTATAACCTGGTCAGGGGTTGGTTGAGAAGAAAGTGCCAGGTCCCTTTAACAATTTGCTTGTGTGGGTAAGTTTAACTCACATATACCAGGAGGAGTAGGTAAAGAAATTAAAATTTTAAAAGGTGAGGGAGCAAGTCAATCTTTGGTGGTGAGAAATGAGGAGATAAACAATTCAGATGGATTATGGCCAGACGAGGTGTTAATAAGTAGAATTCCTGGTGAGATGAGCATTTTTCCATTACATAAAGTGAGGTTTGAGTGTCTGGTGAAAAGTGGTGAATTGGTGGGATAACAGAAGTCTTTGGTTCTGGAAATACAGTTTAACTTGGTGATGATATAGCTGGATCACAGGTGAGAGCGATGCCTGCAGTGGTTGAGAAGCCAGTGGAAAATCAGGTGACTGAGATATTACAGGAAGTATTTCCTGGGATTTTTCGTGCCTGTGTGGTAACAAGGTGGAAGCAGGAGGAGAAATCAATGAACGAAGGGAAGGAACTTGAAGTTGAACTTATCAGAAGCTATGAGGTTGTAGACCTGCTCGCTGAGCAGGCGTCTCGTCTCCCTGCTAGGCAACATCACCAGTGCGCCTCTGGTGAAGCGCCAGTGTTCTGTCCCGCTTTTTATTTACATGTCTCGGTTTGCTGGGGTGGTTGGCATCACTTCCATTTTTGTTTCTGTTGTAGCTCTTTGGCAAGTCCATGTGAAGCTACAATAGAAATTGAAATACTTAGGACAACACCACCCTCTCCATGCACTCCTCCCAAGAATTTCTCAACATCATCAAGGACACCAGGATAGCAGAGGATGAGATAATGATATCCTTTGACGTGACAGCACTATTTACTTGCATAAACAGCGACCGAGCCAAAGAAATAATTGCCACACTACTGCCTGAATCAAGCAGGCAACACCAACAACATTAATATGGACACACCCATGAAACAAGTGAATCTGCGCCTCACAACCCACTTCATCTTCGCCAAAAGCAAGTGCAGACAAATCAATAGAACACCAATGGGATCCCCCAATATCAGGACTGACTGCAGAAGCAGCAATGCAAAGGTTAGAATGGGCCGTGCTCCCCACTATACACCCCAAACTTTGGCTCCAATATGTAAATGATACCTTCGTGATTATCAAATGCACAAATCTGGAAAACACCCACTGACACATAAGCAACATCCTAACTTGGATAAAATTCACAAAAGAAGGAGAGAACAACAAGCGGCTACCCTTCCTGGGCACAATGATAGATGTAAAAACAATGCAGAATTCCAGACTAACATATATAGAAAGACCACACGTGTGGACCACATTCTCAATTACAGGAGCAACCACACTGATGCCCACAAATGGAGCTGTATCAGGACACTATTTAAACAAGCCTAAACACATAGCAGCAACCCGCAACTACGCAAAGCAGAACAGGAGCACCTGTAAGGAGGCTTCAAATGGAATCGACATCCGAAAAGCACAATCTGCCATTACTTCTGATGAAGGGTCTAGGCCCGAAACGTCAGCTTTTGTGCTCCTGAGATGCTGCTGGGCCTGCTGTGTTCATCCAGCTTCACACTTTATTATCTTGGATTCTCCAGCATCTGCAGTTCCCATTATCTCTCATCTGCCATTACCTCTGTGACAGACCACAAGAGGAAGACACAACATAACCAGAATCACTAATCACCTTATCGTACATCAAAGGCATTATCAGAGATGACCAGAAGACTACTAGACCCCTCAGCATCAGAGAAGCCCACAAACCAACAACCACGCTGCGACAACTACTGACGAACATAAAGGATCTCATACCCAAAACCAGCAAAATTGTGGTAATTTACAAAATACCATGCTAGGACTAGAGGCGGCACGGTGGCTCAGTGGTTAATACTGCTGCCTCATACAGCCAGGGACCTGGGTTTGATTCCACCCTTGGGCAACTGTCTGTGGAGTTTGCATGTTCTGCCTGTGTGAGTGCCCCAGTTTCCTCCCACAATCCTAAGATGTACAGGCTGGGTGGATTGGCTATGCTAAATTGCCCATAGTGCCCAGGGAGATTTGGGTTAGACATGGGAAACAGGTCTGTGTGGGATGCTGTGATCAGAGATAATGGGAACTGCAGATGCCGGAGAATCCAAGATAACAAAGTGTGGAGCTGGATGAACACAGCAGGCCAAGCAGTATCTCAGGACCACAAAAGCTGACGTTTTGGGCCTAGACCCTTCATCAAAGAGGGGGATGGGGAGAGGGTTCTGAAATAAATAGGGAGAGAGGGGGAGGCGGACCGAAGATGGATAGAGGAGAAGATAGGTGGAGAGGAGAGTATAGGTGGGGAGGTGGGGAGGGGATATGTCAGTCCAGGGAGGACGGACAGGTCAAGGGGGTGGGATGACGTTAGTAGGTGGGAAATGGAGGTGTGGCTTGAGTTGGGAGGAGGGAATAGGTGAGAGGAAGAACAGGTTGGGGAGGCTGGAACGAGAACTCGTTCTTCCTCTCACCTATCCCCTCCTCCCACCTCAAACCGCACCTCCATTTCCCACCTACTAACCTCATCCTGCCCCTTTGACCTGTCCATCCTCGCTGGACTGACATATTCCCTCCCCACCTCCCCACCTATACTCTCCTCTCCACCTATCTTCTCCTCTATCCATCTTCGGTACGCCTCCCCCTCTCTCCCTATTTATTTCAGAACCCTCTCCCCATCCTCCTTTTCTGATGAAGGGTCTAGGCACCGAAACATCAGCTTTTGTGCTCCTAAGATGCTGCCTTGGCCTGCTGTGTTCATCCAGCTTCACAGTTTGTTATCTGTGTGGGATGTTCTTCAGAGGGGTAGTGTGGATCTGTTGGGCTGAATGGCCTGTTTTCACACTGTAGGGGTCTATGGGCTTGGCAATGAGAAACACTACACAGGCTAGAGAGGGAGAAAATGATTATAGAGATACATGAACACCAACTAGCCTCCAACAGCCACGACACATTCTCACCGGTCTCAGTACACTCAGACAATGAGGAACACAAATTTGACTGCGACAACACATCAATAACCACATCAGCCAAACAGAGATGTGCCAGGAAATTCCTGGGGACCTGGTATTGCAACCAGAACAGCATCAATAAACACATTGAATTAGACGCTGTGTAAAAAAAAAGAATTAATACCAACCACCCCAGCAAACTGAGGGATGTAAATAACAAGTGGGACAGGACACAGATGCTTCATTGGAGGCACACTGATGATGTTACTGAGCAGGGTGGCGAAACATTTGTAATCAAACGCACTGGTTCAGTGAGCAAGTCCACAACGTGAGCTACAAATTTTCCTGAAAACGATCAGAAACTATGTTTGATCAACTTGTTAAGAAAAAGCATAGACCAGGTGGATATTTTAGCTCAGAGAAATTACAACAGAAAGATGAAAAACAAAAACAGTTGGATTAAAAAGCATACAGAGAAGTAGAAACTCAGTAGAAGTAGAGTGTATCTCAGAACGTTACTACCTCAGAAATGTTGAGAATAACATGGTCTAGAGCTGGATGAACACAACAGACCAAGCAGCATCAGAGGAGCAGGAAAGCTGATGTTTCAGGTCTGGAACCTTCTTCAGAATGGGGAAGGGGGAGAGGATCCTGACATAAATAGGGAGAGAGGAGGAGGCAGATAGAAGATGGATAAAGAAGAAGATAGGTGGAGAGGTGATGGACAGATCAAGGAGGTGGGGTTGGAGCCAGTAAAGGTGAGTGTAGGTGGGGAGTTAGGGAAGGGATAGGACAGGCCAGGGAGGACGGACTAGTCAAGGGGGTGGGATGAGGCTAGTAGGCAGGAGATGGGGGTGGGACTTGAGGTGGGAGAAGTGGATAGGTGAGAGGAATAACAGGTTAGGAAGTCGGGTATGAGCTAGGCTGGTTTTGGGATGTGATCAGGGGAAGGGAGATTTTGAAGCTTGTGACGTCCACATTGATACCATTGGGCTGCGGTGTTCCCAAGTGGAATATGAGGTGCTGTTCCTGCAACAATTGGGTGGCATCATTGTGGCACTGCAGGAGGCCCAGGATGAACATGTCGTCCAAGGAGTGGGAGGGGGAGTTGAAATGGCTCGTGACTGGGAGCTGCGGTTATTTATTGCGAACCGAGTGTAGGTGTTCTGCAAAGCAGCCCCCAAGCCTCAGCTTGGTTTCCCCGATGTAGAGGAGGCCACAATGAATGAATGTGAATGAAAAAGGAATAAAGTAGGCTCAAGGGGCTGAGCTGCCTACTCCTGCTCCTAGTTCTCATGCCCTTGTGTAAAACTAAGCCAACATCCTGAGACAAAGAAGCTGGAAAGAACACTCCTGTTTATCAAAACTCTACGTTCTTGAGATTAAGGCCGAGACATGACATGATAGAGGCATTCATCATCCTGAGAACTATGAGCAGAGGAGTTGGCAAGAAACTGTTCCCACTCGTGAATCAATCAATAAAGTAGACACAGACCTAAAGGATGCAGGGGGTGTATATTATAAGTGGTAGACATCAATGTATATTCAAGATTGTAGTCAAATCGCCATGATCTTAATCAATAGAGGAGCTGGCTCAACGAGACTGAATAGTCCATTCCTGCTTCTAGTTTGCGTGTTTGTGAAGTAGTTGACAAAAGAAGCAGAAGTGACTCAACGAGGGAAACTTTAGGAAACTTGAGAGAAACTTTTCCACACAGAGAGTGGCTATGGTCTGGAATGTACTGCCTGAGAGTGTGGAGGAGGCAGATTCAAGTGAGGGATTCAAAAGGGAAATAGGTGATGATCTGAAATTAAGAAATGTGCAGGGTTACATAAAATAAAACAGTAAGAAATGTAATCCGGGGGCCTCTTGTGACACAGTGGTAGTGTCCCTGCCTCTGAGCCACGAGGCCCTGGTTCAAAACCCACTTGTTCCAAAGGTGTGCTCTCTCAATTAATTTGAAGCTGTCTCAAAAAGGTAAATCGAGTCGTCAAAGTGCTAGCTCCTGTCTCACAGTGTAACAGCAAGTCAAGAGTGACCCCTGGTGCATCTGCCAATGAAGTGAGTAGTTAGCGCATTGAGAAATTTGGCCCAGGTCACTGGCCACGGATCAATTGCAGTGGTGATCTAATTGAGGAAGTGGTTGCTAACAGGAATGCCTATAAATACACAAACTGGTGTTGCCAACAAATGTTATGGTTGGATTCAGGCTGCCGGGGAACCACAGATTAAATTAACTAATTTGTAAAACCTCCCACTACAACTTGTTCAGTGAGTACATCAGTGAAACAAAAACAACAGTTAGCACTTTTTGAAAAAAACCTGAACTGTAAATTGTAAACTGACTCGTCCTCCAAAGCTACAGTTAAAACAGAGCTTATTTTGTGCACTGAACGTTAGGAAATGCTACTCTTTCTGAAAGGAGAGACGTGTTGCTCAAGATTGAAATCTTGTCACACCCAGACGAAACACAAGAATGCCAAATTTCAACCAATTACAGCAGTCAACCAATCAGAATTGTCTCGTTAACTAACCAGTATCCTTTCTCCCAAAGTACGCGACATTAGTCTGGATCGCCTGTAGTGGCTTCAGTCAGTCTGCGATCTTTTCTTTGGCATTGTGGGTGGGTCTGGTCTGGGCTTCCAACCTTGGGGACGAGGGGGTGGGGGGTGAGGTGGGGAGAGGTTTGGGTACTTGGCCCCGGAGCCATGAAATGGACTAAGTCAACTTTGTTTTAAATTCTCTTTCTTTTTAACTTTTATATTTTTCTCTTATATTAAGGTGGACGCACTATTATTTTGAACTTTTTTCTTTATTGTTCTAATTTATGATTACAGTTCTGTTCTTTTGAATTTCTGTAACGCTGGACTTTTATTTATTTTTCTCATTTTTTCCCCCTTAGAATTTGTACTGAAGAATCTGTGCCTGGGAGACCACACCGAAGATGGCACTGTTAAATGACAACTTGTATATGTAACAATGAAGCTAATTCATTTCAATTCAGTTCAATTTCAGACAATCTACAGTTGATACATAAACAAACACAGAAATTACTGGAGAAATTCAGCAGGTCATAGAGTCATGGAGTGATGGAGATATAAAACACAGAAACACTCCCTTCGGCTCAACTTGTCCATGCCGAACAGATATCCTAAATTAATCTAGTCCCATTTGCCAGCATTTGGCCCACATCCCTCTAAACCCTTCCTATCCATGTACCCATCCAGGTGCCCTTTAAATGTTGCAATTGTACCAGCCTCCACCACTTCATTCCATACTCACACCACCCTCTGTGTGAAAAGGTTGTCCTTAGGTCCTTTTTAAATCTTTCCCATCTCACCTTAAACCCTCTAGTTTTGGACTCCCTCGCTCTGGGGAAAAGATTTTGACCAATCACCCTATCCATGCCCCTCATGACTTTATAAACTTCTATAAGTGCACCTTTCAGCCTCCGATGCTCCAGGGAAAATAGTCCCAGCGCATTCAGCCTCTCCCTATAGCACAAACCCTCCAACCTTTGCAACATCCTCATAAATCCTTTTTCTGTACCATTTGAAGTTTCTGGTAACATTTTGGGATCAGAAGCAGAGTTAATGTTTCAAGTCTAGCGACACGTGTTCTGAATTTTAGAAGCGTGACTTAGCTTGAAATTTTAATCCTGTTTTCTCTCTAGAGATGCTGCCAGGACCTGCTCAGTATCTCCACTAAGTTTTTGGTTGTTTTCTTCAGATGTCCAATATCTGTAGCTCTTTGTTTTAGAACAATTTATACATTACCACTTCTCAAGCTATCACCATTTAAATAATGCCCCACCATTCTGTTTCCCTACCGTTAGAACCTTCACTGATTTTTCATTATTTTTAATTTTAATCTTTTATCAAGTTTGGTTTGGACTTTTAGACTTTGGGACAGCTTGCGGTGAAAGGAAAAGAACAGACCAAACAAGACTTTGTCGGGTTTGTGAGACTTGGGGGCTAATTACAGCTGAGTCTTTGAAAGGCATTATGTTCAAATATATAGCAGAAGTTCAATATTAATGAGATCACAATGTGGGAATTGGTTCCAGCAAGTCTGGAAGGGACCCATAGCAAATGACAGCTGTTGAATGGTAATTAATGCCTCAGGAAGAGATGATCAGTCTATCAGGGTGGAACCAGAAATGAAGTTTTTTTTTAACTATGTTTTCTGGAGGAATGAGTCTGGCTGCTGACAAGACAGCATGAAATATTGAAAACTCCCCACCTAATCTGCTCAACCAACATACAGAAATTCAAAATAGTAGAAAGCTGAGTAAAAGAACAAAGAACAAAGACCCAAAAAATTACAGCACAGGAACAGGCCCTTCAGCCCTCCAAACCTGCGCTGATCCAGATCCTCTATCTAAACCTGTCACCTATTTTCCAAGGATCTGTATCCCTCTGTTCCCTGCCCATCCATGTACCTGTCCAAATATATCTTAAAAGATGCTAAAGTGTCTGCGTCTACCACCTCTGCTGGCAACGCACTCCAGGCACACACCACCCTCTGCGTAAAGAACTTTCCACGCATATCTCCCATAAACTTTTCCCCTCTCACTTTGAACTCATGACCCCCGAGTCACCCACTCTGGGAAAAAGCTTCTTCCTATCCACCCTGTCAAGACAGCTATTGATTTTGCAGACCTCAATCAGGTCCTCACCCTCAACCTCCATCTTTCTAATGTAAATAATCCTAATCTACTCAACCTCTCTTCATAGCCAGCGCCTTCCATACCAGGCAACACCCTGGTGAACCTCCTCTGCACCCTCTCTAAAGCATCCACATCCTTTTGGTAATGTGGCGACCAGAACTGTACACAGTACTCTAAATGTGGCCGAACCAAAGTCTTATACAACTGTAACATAACCTGCTGCCAACTCTTTTACTCAACACCCCGTCTGATGAATGAAAGTTTGCCATATGCCTTCTTGACCACTCTATCGACTTGCGTTGCTACCTTCAGAGTACAATGGACCTGAACACCCAGATGTCTCTGTGCATCAATTTTCCCCAGGGCATTTCCATTTACTGTATAGTTCTCTCTTGGATTGGATCTTCCAAAATGCATCACCTCGCATTTGTGGTAGGAGTCCTGGCCTTTGACCTGGTCTTGAAGAGTCATAGAGTAATATAATATAGAAACAGGCCCTTCAGCCCACCATGTCTACACTGGCCAACTAACACCAAATGACACTGAGATAACAAGGTGTAGAGCTGGATGAACACACAGGCCAAGCAGCAACAGAGGAGCGGGAAGGCTGACATTTCGGGTCTAGACCCTTCTTCAGAAATGTGGGGGGGAAGGGGTCTCTGAAATCAAAAGGGAGAGAAGGGGAGGTGATAGAAGATGGAGAGAGGAGAAGATAGGTTGAGAGGAGACAGACAGGTCAAAGATGTGGGGATGGAGCCAGTAAAGGTGAGTGTAGGTGGGGAGTTAGGGAGGCGATGGGTCAGTCCAGGCAGGACGGACAGGTCAAGGAAGTGGGATGAGGCAAGTAGGTAGGAGATGGCGGTAGGGCTTGAGGTGGGAGAAGGTGATAGGTGGGAGGAAGGACAGGCTAGGGACGCAGGGACGAGCTGGGCTGGTTTTGGGACACTGTGGGTGGAGGGGAGATTTTGAAGCTTGTGAAGCCTACATTGATACCATTGGGCTGCAGGGTTCCCAAGCGGAATATGGGCTGCTGTTCCTGTAGCATTCAACCAAACTACACTCATCCTATTTACCCGCACTTGGCGTATTGCCTGCTATACCCTGGCATTTTAAGCACTCATCCAGAATCTTCTTTAATGTTGCCCTTGTAGTCACTGTATTTATATGGCAAGTTTAGTTCAGTTTCTAGTCAGTGATAGCTCCCGAGATGTTGATTATGGGGAATTCAGTGATGGCAATGGTTATCATAAGGAGATGCTCAGATTCTGTCTTGTTTGAGATTGTTATTGCCTTGGATGGTGTGAATATTACTTGCATCCTATCAACTCAAGCCTGAATGTTGCCCTATCTTATTGCATTTGGACATCGACTGCTTCAGTATCTGAGGAATAAGGCAAACCTTGTGCAATCATCAGATAACATGCCCACTTCTGACTTTATGATGGTGGGAAGCTCTTTGATGAACCAGCTGAAGGTGGTATGGCTCAGGACCTTGAAAGGATGTCCTGTGCTGAAATGAAACCGACCTCAAAACAACTACTGTCCCTGAAGGATTTTTCCAGACAATTGGCAGTGGTTTCATGGTCATCACTGGGCCCTTAATTCCAGAGACTTCAAATACTACCAGCTGCTGGAGGTGGGGGGGGTGGGGGGGTTCGGGGGGGGCGTGGTGAAGGGAATTCTGGGTGAATAGTGTCACGATAATCCAACTGGACCAATGCCTCTGGTGAATACCCCAAGAACATTAGTCTGGTATAACACAGTGTGGAGCTGGATGAACACAGCAGGACAAGCAGCATCTTAGGAGCACAAAAGCTGACATTTCGGGCCTAGACCACAAAAACCCGAGACGTCAGCTTTTGTGCTCCTAAGATGCTGCTTGGCCTGCTGTGGTCATCCAGCCCCACACTTCGTTATCTCAGATTCTTCAGCATCTGCAGTTCCCATTATTTCTGATCACAACATTAGTCTGGCGTTGTGGGTTACTAGCCAGTGACAGGGTGGTAGAGAAGGCATTTGGTTTGCTTGTCTTTATTGGCCAGTGCACTGAGTGTAGGCCAATGGGGCTAGATTAAGATATGATATTTGGATGAGTTGTGCTGAAGGGTCTGTGAACATGTAATGCAAGTCTATGGCTCCATGAAATTACCACTGCACTGCCCATGTTGAATTGATGTGTTGAGGATGGCGATACTGATGGAACACCGCCCCTCCAGTTCATGCGTCATTGCCAGTGGCTGGGCATATTCTGGGTGGCGCATCCATTTTCATTCCTTTTATTCGATGCCCAATCTCTCCCTCGGCCTTTTCAGAGGGCAGTCACTCTGCTGTTGATCTGGAGTCACATGCAGGTCAGTTTCCCCTCCCCTTAATGGTGTTAAAGAAAAAGATCAGGGATTTTTAAAAACATGATTAATGCATTTAAACCAGCTTTCAGCTCCACTTCTGTCACTCCAGTTCACATTTACACCATCTGCTGTGGGGGGATTTCCACCCAATTACTCCTGAGCATTTGCCCAGGTCTGGAGCACTCACCCAGTGATAATGGCACCAAGCCACCAGCTTCCCCAGGAAGGTGTCTGGGATAATGATCAAATCAAACCTTTTCGCTGACATTCTTTTTTCTTTGTTCACTCACAGGATAAGAGCTTTCCTGCCAGGCCAGCATTTATTGCCCAACCATAAATGCAGATGACACTAAAATATTTGGGACTGTGGACAGTGAGGAAGGCTATCAGGCATTGCAGCATGATCTTGATCAGCTGGGGAGGTGGGCTGAGAAATGGCAAATGGAGTTTAAGATAGATAAACGTGAGGTGTTGCATTTTGGAAAGTCAAATCGAGATAGGAGTTTCATGTTGAATGGTAGGGTCTTAAGCAGTGGAGCGGAGCGGAGCTCAGGTGCATGGTTCTCTGAAAGAGAAGAATACAGAGAAAAAAGCACTTCATTAGTCAGGGCTTTAAGTATAGAAGTTGGGAAGTTGTGTTGCAGTTGTACAGGACATTGGTGAGGCCACACTTGGAGTATTGTGTTCAGTTTTGGCCACCTTGCTGTGGGAAAGTTGTTATTAAACTAGAAACGGTGCAGAAGAAATTTACAAGGATGTCGCCAGGACTCGAGGGACTGAGTTAGACAAGCTACAACATTTTTCTTTACAGTGTAGGAGACTGAAGGGGAATCTTCTGGAAGTGCATAACGACATGAGAGGCATGGATAGAATGAATGCACTCAATTTTTTTTCCAGGGTTGGGGAATTGAAGACTAGAGGGCATCAGTTTAAGGTAAGAGGGGAAAGCATACATGGGAACCTGAGAGATAACTTTTTACACAGAGGACGGTAAGCATATGGAATGAGCTGCCAGCAGAAGTGGTTAAGCAGGGGTGGGGGGGAGCATATTAACATTTAAAAGGCATTTGGACAAATACATGGATAAGAAAGGTTTAGAAGGATATGGGCCAAGTACAGGGAAATGGGGTTAGCATGGGTGGACATTTTGGTCGGCATGGACCAATTAGGGCCAAAGTGCCTGTCTCTGTGTTTTTGGCTCAATGGCTCTAAATACTCAGAGGGCAGTTAAGAGTCAACCACAGTGCTGTGGGTCTGGAGTCACATGTCAGCCGGGCCGGGTAAGGATGGCAGTCTCATTCCCTAAGGAACATTTGTGAACCAGATGGGTTTTTTGCCCAACAATCAGCAATGGATTCACGCTCATCATTAGGCTCTTCATTCTAGATATTAATTGAATTCACATTCCAGGTTCTGCTGTGGGAGGAATCAAACCTGGCTCCCTAGAGCCTTACTTGGGACTCTGGTTTAACGGTCCAGCCAAAAAAACAGTAGGCCAATGCCTCCCCCATCCAAACCCTAACTAATACTCAGACACTTTCCTTTCCCAGGCCCTGCTCATCTGCGAAGTTAACTTGCAGAATACAGCGGAACAGTTTATTCTTAAAAAAGGTCGTTGTGAAGGACATTAGTAACAGGTTGTCAGTTCAGTCCTATTGTATCCAGCCTGCATTTTGACCCTGCTTATGGGTCTGCGACTGGAACAAGCCCTCATTTCCCCTTCTCTCTCTCCCTGACATTAGCTGAGACAGTAAACCGGCATTTATGTTTTCTGTCACAGTCACTGCGTGACCAGCTGAGCGTGTGCAGCGTTGCATGCAGTCGCAGCAACAAAAGCTGCTGTTTTGTTTGTGGTCCTGCTGACAGACCTCAAGAATTTAATAAAATGTGAGGCTGGATGAACACAGCAGGCCAAGCAGCATCTCAGGAGCACAAAAGCTGACGTTTCGGGCCTAGACCCTTCATCAGAGAGGATGAAGGGTCTAGGCCCGAAACGTCAGCTTTTGTGCTCCTGAGATGCTGCTTGGCCTGCTGTGTTCATCCAGCCTCACATTTTATTATCTTGGAATCTCCAGCATCTGCAGTTCCCATTATCTCAGACCTCAAGAGTTCCCTGCAGCAGGTTTGTGAGGCTGCAGTGACAATGCTGAGCTGCAGAGGGCGGTGCAGCTTCATTAATGAGCACCAGTAGCAGCAGGTTCCAGCAGAAATGATGGTTTGCCGAGAGACCTGAGGATCTTCAGCAGCTTCCAAAAGGCTTCGTGTTGGCACGCAATTCCAGGTTAATTTTAAACTCAGTCTCCAGAAGAAGAGGCAGAAAGAGCTGGCTTGCATTTACATAGTGCCTATCAGGCAAAGAGTAGTGATAAACGGGTCCCATTCGGAATGGCAGGCAGTGACAAGTGGGGTACCACAAGGTTCGGTGCTGGGACTGCAGCTATTTACAATATACATTAATGATATAGATGAAGGCATTAAAAGTAATATTAGCAAATTTGCTGATGACACAAAGCTGGGTGGCAGAGTGAAATGTGAGGAAGATGTTATGAGAATACAGGGTGACTTGGACAGGCTAGGTGAGGTGACAGATGCATGGCAGATGCAGTTTAATGTGGATAAATGTGTGGTTATACACTTTGGTGGCAAGAACAGGAAGGCAGATTATCTAAATGGAGTCAAGTTAGGTAAAGGGGTAGTACAACAAGATCTGGGTGTTCTTGTACATCAGTCAATGAAAGCAAGCATGCAGGTACAGCAGGCAGTGAAGAAAGCTAATAGCATGTTGGCCTTCATAACAAGAGGAATTGAGTATAGGAGCAAAGAGGCCCTTCTGCAGCTGTACAGGACCCTGGTGAGACCACACCTGGAGGATTGTGTGCAGTTTTGGCCTCCAAATTTGAGGAAGGACATTCTTGCTATTGAGGGAGTGCAGCGTAGGTTCACGAGGTCAATTCCCAGAATGGCGGGACTATCATATGTTGAAAGATTGGAGCGGCTGGGCTTGTATACACTTGAGTTTAGGAGGATGAGAGGGGATCTGATTGAGACGTATAAGATTATTAAGGGATTGGATACTCTGGAGGCAGGAAGTATGTTTCCACTGATGGGTGAGTCCAGAACCAGAGGACACAGTTTAAAAATAAGGGGTAGGCCATTTAGAACAGAGTTGAGGAGAAACTTCTTCACCCAGAGAGTGGTGGATATATGGAATGCTTTACCCCAGAAGGCAGTGGAGGCCAACTCTCTGGATACTTTCAAGAAAGAGATAGATAGAGCTCCTAAAGATGGTGGAATCGGCTGGGCTTGTATACACTTGAGTTTAGGAGGATGAGAGGGGATCTGATTGAGACGTATAAGATTATTAAGGGATTGGACACTCTGGAGGCAGGAAGTATGTTTCCACTGATGGGGGAGTCCAGAACCAGAGGTCACAGTTTAAAAATAAGGGGTCGGCCATTTAGAACAGAGTTGAGGAGAAACTTCTTCACCCAGAGGAGTGGTGGATATATGGAATGCTTTACCCCAGAAGGCAGTGGAGGCCAACTCTCTGGATACTTTCAAGAAAGAGATAGATAGAGCTCCTAAAGATGGTGGAATCAAGGATTATGGGGATAAGGCAGGAACAGGACACTGATTCTGGATAGTCAGCCATGATCATAATGAATGTTGGTGCTGGCTCAAAGGGCCGAATGGCCTACTCCTGCACCTATTGTTTATTGTCCTCAGTGCTTTCCAAAGCCCTATCCAGCCGATGAACTACTTCTGTCTGTGTCATTGTTGTAATGTCAGAAATATAGGGGGTGTTCAGCAAGCTCCCACAAGCATCAGTGTGAAAATAACCAAACTGTGTACTTTTTTTTGTAACGAGGGTCGAAAAATTACTAGTGGCCAAGAAAACAGTTCTATTTCCATCTGCGATGTTTCCGTTGTCCAAAAGTTATCGGGGTCGGCAGGAATGTGGAGAAATCAGATCTGGCTTGAGGGGCAGATTGGCCTCTTCCTGATTCATAGGGCTGGATGGTTTCAGCCAACGCCTGTAGAAATCTTGCTACATCAAACTCTGTGCCTTTGCAGTCTCCTCACTTTGTATGTCATGGAATCCCTACAGTGTCAAAACAAGCCCTTTGGCCCAACAAGTCCACACTGACCCATATAGCTTCCCGTCCAGACCTATCCTCCCCAATCTACACATCCCTGAACACTATGGGGGAGGCGCAATTTAAGCATGGCCAATCCACCCTAGTCTGCACACATTTGGACTGTTGGGGGGAAACCCATACAGACACAAGGAAGAATGTGTAAACTCCACACAGACATTCGCCTGAGGCTGGGATTGAACCCAGGCCCCAAGCACTGTGAGGCAGCAGCGCTAACCACTGAGCCACTGTGCCACCCCTAGCAAAGGGCTATCCACAAGGGTCCTAGCTGCACCCCATGGAATTTGTGGAACACTTTTTGTTTCAGTCCAATGCAGGTCCCCAATGTCATCATCAGAGTTCGCCTCTGCCTCTACACAAAGTGCAAAATTACACCTGCTTAGCTTCCAAAATTCCATTCATCTCCCAGTTTTGCCATGTCCGTTTCCAACTCTACCACCCCTTCCTTGACTTCCCTGCCTGCTTTTCTGGGGAATAGTCTGCCACTAATATCGGTTAAGATTCCACCCATTCTACCAGCCACCTGGTCACACCTTGTTCACACCACTCTGTAATAGGCTGCCCTTCCCCTGTGGTGAGCAGCAGCCTCAAACAGATCCATTCTCATTCCCACACTCCTACTCTCAATACCCTGAATCAGGGAATTCCAGCATTTTGACCCAGTGACACTGAAGAACCAGCGGTGTACTTCCAAGTCAGAATGGTGAGTGTGGAGCTGGAGGAACACAACAGGCCAGGCAGCATCTGAGTGGCCTGGAGGGGTTGGATGTTCCCATGCATCTGCTTCCATTGTCCTTCTAGATGGAAGTGGTTTTAAGGGAGCTGTCTAAGGAGCCTTGGTGAATCTCTGCAATGTATCTTCGTGGTGTTACACACCAATGCTACTGAGCATTAGTAGTGGAGGGAGTGGTATAATGCCAAACAAGTGGGCTGTTTTGTGCTGGATGATGTTAAATATATTGAGCGTTTTATAACTCAAACTTATTGTGCAGTCACGTTCCTAAGTCTGGATTAATTTTGTTTTTCTTGTTTATTCATTCACAGGAATAAGGGCATCGCTGACCGGGCGGCATTTATTGCCCATCCCTAATTGCACAGAGGGCAGCTCAGAGTCAACCCTGTTGCCGTGGGTCTGGAATCACCTGTAGGCCAGACCGGATAACGATGGCAGTTTCCTTCCCCATTAGTGAACCAGATGGGGTTTTTCCTGACAATTGACAATGGATTCATGGTCATCAATTAGATTGTTAATTCCAGACGTTTTTTAAAAAAAATCGAATTCAAGGCAGGATTTGAACCAGGGAACATTACCTGGGTCTCTGGATTAACAGTCCAGCGATAATATCACTAGGCCACCACCTTGTTGATACAGACAAAGCACATGGAGATACATCTGTGCTTTTAGCTTGCTTTATTAGAACCCTGAAGATTGTAACCAATCCATTTCAGAGAATCAGACAAGGAACCTCTCCTACTTATTAGCACCTGCTATTGGTGTGAATTGGGCAGATTTGAATCCATTTGGCTTCGTGATGAACACACTTTTGCTTGGCCACCAAGGTAAGGGGATTTGAACCTGGAACTTCTGTAACAGAGACAGGAGTGCTACTCACTGTGCCACAATTTCAGCAACCCCTGCTGAATCGAATATGAACTCTTCTCTTGTCTGTTAACAGGTTTTCCAGTTATCCAAAAATAAACTTTCTTCAAATAAAAAGTAGAAGTCCTTTACAACAGACATTAACTTGATCATTACCAAAAGTGCAACAAATGTGAAACTTTACTCTGTACATAATGTCCACTCTGGGATGCCCCAGTCCAATTGTGAAGGAGATGAGATAACAAGGTGTAGAGCTGGATGAATGCAGCAGGCCAAGCCACATCAGAGGAGCAGGAAAGCTGATGCTTCAGGCCTAGACCCTTCG